>NW_024426663.1:39117060-39193187 GCF_017311325.1 Ursus maritimus | reverse complement strand
TCCATAGTCTCTTGTGGTTCATTCCCCCTTCTGTTCATCCCCTTCATTCTTCCCTTCCTTCCGATCTCCCTGCTATTACTTATGTTCCATAGATGAGAGAAATCATATAATAATTGTCTTTCTCTGCTTGACTTATTTCACTTAACATTATCTCCTCCCATCCATGTTGCAGCAAATGTTGAGAATTCTTTCTGATAGCTGAGTAATGTAATTTCCATTGTATATATGGACCACAACTTCTTAATCCAGTCATCTGTTGAAGGGCATCTCGGCTCCTTCCACAATTTAGCTATTGTGGACAATGCTGCTATCAACATTGGGGTGCATATGGCCCTTCTCTTCACTACGTCTGTATCTTTGGGGTAAATACCCAGTAGTGCAATGGCTGGATTATAGGGTAGCTCAATTTTTAACTTTATTTTAAGGGACCTCCACACTGTTTTCCAGAGTGGCCGTACCAACTTGCATTCCCACCAACAATTTGGAGGGATCCCCTTTCTCCACATCCTCTCCAACAATTGTTGTTTCTTGCCTTGTCAATTTTTGCCATTCTAACTGGCGTAAGGTCGTATCTTAGTGTGATTTTGATTTGAATTTCCTTGATGGCTAATGATTTTGAACATTTTTTCATGTGTCTGTTAGCCATTTGTATGTCTTCATTGGAAAAGTGTCTGTTCGTATCTTCTGCCCATTTTTTGATTTATTTGTTTCGCGTATTGAGTTTGAGAAGTTCTTTGTAGATCTTGGATACCAGTCTTTTATCTGTAGCGTCATTTGCAGATATGTTCTCCCATTCTGTGGGCTGCCTCTTAGTTTTTTTGACTGTTTCCTTGGCTGTGCAGAAGCTTTTTATCTTGATGAAGTCCCACAAGTTCATGTTTTCTTTTGTTTCTCTTGCCTTTGGAGATGTGTCATGAAAAAGGTTGCTTTGGCCGATGTCGTAGAGGTTGCTGCCTATGTTCTCCTCGAGGATTTTGATGGATTCCTGTCTCACATCAAGGTCTTTCATCCATTTGGAGTTTATTTTTGTGTATGGTGTGAGAGAGTGGTCAAGTTTCATTCTTTTGCATGTAGCTGTCCAATTTTCCCAGCACCATTTATTGAAGAGACTGTCTTTTTTCCACCGGATGTTTTTTCCTGCTTTATCAAAGATTAGTTGCCCAAAGAGCCGAGGGTCCATTTCTGGGTTCTCTATTCTGTTCCATTGGCCTATGTGTGTGTTTTTGTGCCAGTACCATGCTGTCTTTGTGATCACAGCTTTGTAGTACAGCTCGAAATCCGGCATTGTGATGCCCCCAGCTTTGTTTTTCCTTTTCAACAGTTCCTGGGAGATTTGTGGCCTTTTCTGGTTCCATACAAATTTAAGGACTATTTGTTCCAGTTCTTTGAAAAATGTCATTGGTATTTTGATCGGGATAGCATTGAAAGTGTAGATTGCTCTGGGTAGCATGGACATTTTAACTGTGTTCATTCTTCCGATCCATGAGCATGGAATATTTTTCCATCTTTTTGTGTCTTCCTCAATGTCTTTCAAGAGTGATTTATAGTTTCTAGAATATAGATCCTTTAAGTCTCTGGTTAAGTTAATTCCAAGGTAATGTATAGTTTTTGGTGCTATTGTAAATGGGATGGATTCCCTAATTTCTCTTTCTTCAGTCTCATTATTCATGTATAGAAATGCAGCTGATTTCTGAGCATTGATTTTGTATCCTGCCACGTTACTGAATAGCTCTATAAGTTCTAGTAGTTTGGGCGTGGAGTCTTTTGGGTTTTCCATATAGAGTATCATGTCATCTGCAAAGAGAGACATTTTGACTTCTTCTCTGCCGATTTGGATACCTTTGATCCCTTTTTGTTGTCTGATTGATGTTGCAAGGACTTCTAGTACTATGTTGAATAATAGTGGTGAGAGTGGGCATCCTTGTCGTGTTCCTGATCTTAAGGGAAAGGCTTCCAGCTTTTCCCCATTGAGAATGATATTTGCTGTAGGCTTTTCATAGATGGTTTTTATGAGATTGAGGAATGTGCCCTCTATCCCTACACTCTGAAGGGTTTTAATCAGGAAAGGATGCTGTATTTTGTCAAATGCTTTTTCTGCATCATTTGAGAGGATCATATGGTTCCTGAGTCTTCTCTTGTTGATATGATGTATCACGCTGATCGATTTGCGAATGTTGAACCACGCTTGCATCCCAGGGATGAATCCCACTTGGTCATGATGGATAATCCTTTTAATGTACTGTTGGATTCTATTAGCCAGGATCTTGTTGAGAATTTTGGTGTCCATATTCATCATGGAAATCGGTCTGTAATTCTCCTTTTTGATGGGGTCTTTGCCTGGTTTGGGGATCAAGGTAATATTGGCCTCATAGAATGAGTTTGGTAGCTTTCCTTCTGTTTCTATTTTTTGAAATAGCTTTAGGAGAATAGGTATTATTTCTTCTTTGAATGTTTGGTAGAATTCCCCAGGAAAACCGTCCGGGCCTGGAGTTTTGTTATTTGGAGGGTTGTTTATCACTGATTCAATCTCTTCATAATTAATTGGCCTGTTTAAAAAATCAATTTCTTCCTGTTTCAGTCTTGGTAGTTTATAGGTTTCCAGGAAGGCCTCCATCTCTTCCATATTGCTTAATTTATTGGCATATAGCTGTTGATAAAAGTTTCTAATAATTCTTCCTATTTCATTGGTGTTGGTTGTGACCTCTCCTTTTTCATTCATAATTTTATTAATTTGGGTCCTTTTTCTATTCTTTTGGATAAGTCTTGCCAGCGGTTTGTCAATTTTATTGATTCTCTCGAAGAACCAGCTTCTAGTCCTGTTGTTCTGCTCTACTGTACTTCTGATTTCTAATTCATTGATTCATTGATTTCTGCTCTAATCTTAAAAAAAATAGTAACAGTGTTGCTTTACTGACTTCTGGGCACTCATCTAAACACCATGTGAATATTAGCTAATTTATCGTCAAAACAATCATATGAGGAAGGTACTTTGATTTTTCTACTTTTGCAGGTAACAAAACATAAGCATAAAGAAGTTAAGTCACTGTTCATGGTTACTCATCTGGTAGTGATAGAACCAAAACTTGAGCTTTGGAAGCTTGGGTCTTTTTATCTTGGTGTATTTATACTGCTTGATGGGTCTTTTTTATCTTGGTGTATTTATACCACGTGCGAATGGAATTACACTACTTAGTTGATGCCATTTGAAAGTCTTATTGACCAGAAAACAAAACTGTATTGTTACTGACCTCACAGCCAGTTTTATCAGTATTCTCAAGAACATCTTTTGAACTATTTTTCTGCATTTAGGTTACCTTTGCAGCTTTTGTATCTCAGGTAGTGGCCCCCTCTGATCATCCTTCACTTACAGTGGTAAATGTCACTAAGGTGACACAAACTTTTTAATCAAATATAGAAAGATAAAGGGAAAAATGATGCATTTATTTCAAAGCTAAATATGAGGTTGTTGAATTATCTAGTCTCTAAGATTACCTTCTACCCTTGGCTATATACATGAATAAGTAAAAGCAGTCTCGGGGAATCAGGACAGGACCATCACTTACTGAGTGTCACCTATGTGCTGGGCACTGTGCTATATGCCTAAATAAACCAACTCACTTATATGCTGCTCTTTCCATGTTTCAAATTTGAACAGGCAAAACCAAACCAAAACCGAACAGCTGAATTAGCACCCCTAATCTAAGGTATTTGTAAAAATTGAGGACTCATTCCTGTTACCATACCCAAATGTTCAAACAAGCAATGAACGTGAATTTTAAATACATAGTTTACTAGTAACTGTTTAATCATGAACAAAGTCTCAGTTAATTGCTTCATATTTCTTAAATAGGGAAACACTTAGGCAGCATTAATTTTTAGAAACACAATGGCATTGAGAAACAAGCACTCTTTTCAGAGACCTTTTCATGAGTAACAAAGGATTTTTGCTTATTTCATACCTGTCATATAGAAAGTTAATTTAGCCTTGAGTGATTTATTTGAGCATTAAAACCCTTAAAAAGAGTCCTCCAACACTTATGTGAGCAGCAGGTACTTTCTTCCCGCCCCCCCCCCCAACCTTCTTTAGGTTCTCCAAAGGAGTGCTTGTGATACACCGACAGCGATGTCTCTGCCCAACCAAAACTCCCACTACGAAATAAGCGATTCTGCGTAAGCTGCTAGTTCAGATATCCTGCGCTGTGGGAATCCCAGCAAGATGTAAAACTGGGAAACAAGTAGGATGGCAATGAAAATGACATTGTGTAAGAACACTGTAGTTAAGTCCTGGCTTTGAAATTTGCTATCTATGTGACTTTGAGTAAGTTACCTGCCTAGGAATGGGTTTTCCGGGAAGAAGAATGAGAGGTAGTTCATGAGTGTTAGTAATGTCTGTCTCTTCGTCTGGATAGTGGTTACACAGGTGTTTTCATTTTGTTCACAGTGCATTTATGAATTTTCTATATGCCAGTTATACTTGAGTAAAATACTTCTCTGTGCAGGGAGTAGAGGGCGGTGAGGAGCCACCAGATAAGATGTACTTGAACTAGGTAAAGAACCTTTTAACCACTGACAATTCCTAATTTATCCTGTCATATTTTTGTTAACAGCTATGAAGTGAAAAATCAACTGACAGAGTAGCTTCATGAAGACTGGTTAACTTTCTTTTTTAATGTAAAAACACTTCTTGTTTTCTCAGTTGTTCAGAATTGGATTTTTTATAGAACATGACAAAAAATCATTCACTTATGTACAACATTTACTTATTTTACTTATTTGGGCTTTTTTTTTTTTTACGTGTTAATGATTTGATGAAATATCATGACCCCAACATCCAATCCAGAACTAGAGTATCCTCTGTTAAGTGTATTTCTTGGTTTGTTTTAGTTTTATGACACACATACACACAAATGTGTGATCAGTATATTATTTAGTTTTATTTATTTTGAATTTTATATAGAAAGCTTACTGTTCTGAAATTAATATTTTGATTTAACCTTGCATTACTGAGATTCATCTACATTTTTTTCTAATGTAGTTTATTCATTTTTATGATATGAATCTACATACTTTTTACTCCGTGTTTGCCAGGCTGGGTTTACATCATGATCGGTATACTAGTTTAATTTCCCAGCAGAGCAAGCATGTTGTGCTTTATTTATTTTACATGCCTTTTTTTTTTTTTTTACAAACAGATGGATTGCAAAATGTCTTCTCTTTTCTAGTCTTGCTTATTCTTTCCAATATCTGTATTCTTTGGTAAATGAATGTGTTTTCCCCAAAATAGGTCATACATCAATAGAATATCTTAATATGTGTCAGTGCCACACAGAAGAAAAATGTTCTGGAAAATTCTATCATGGTTACTAAAGAAGCTCTATTAATAGCTAACCTTAGAGTTGAAGTTCACATTTCAACCTCAAGTTGGTTAAGGATTGTTATAACTAGAGTACTTATACTAACTCCTCATCTTTTATAAAGTTATTATGATAATAAAGTATAATGTATGGTATATAACTGAATGAAGAATTTGTTGCTGAGAGAATGAGCCCAGAATATTATAGGTGACGAGTAGCCAGAAATACTCACTAAGAGGGATGTTGCTCACTCCGAATAAGTACCTGTTGCCAAAATTTCATCACCTCGTTTCTCTGACCTGTAGAAAAAGACGTGATGGCTTTCTGCTACAAGTTTAACTGCTGTAACCAAACTTCTAAGAAAACCTTATTACTAACATTCAAAACTTGAGGAAAAAAGTTATTATTTAAAAATTACGGAGGGGAGGAGTAGGTGCAAGTGGGGGAGAAGACAGAGCAGATGGATATTTATTCATCCATAACAAAAATTGGACCGTAATCCCTTATCACAATTCCAAAATTCAAAAAACTGTGAAAAACAAATTTTTAATTTCATTTTCATAATTCTTTTGGTCACAAAACCTGTCCTGATTGGAATGCATTTGCCAGTAAAACCGGACTTGAAGTAATGGGAAACTATTGCTTTTATTGCTTCTGCTTAGTGCGTATTTTCGTCTGCTTGATTCCAAGATGCTGCCCCAGACTCTGCTGGCACATTACATTATATGCAGCTTCTCCACTTATCTGAGTGTTTTAAATTTCTGAATTCTTAAACATATCTGGCCCAACAGGTTCTATTAATAGATTGCGAACTGTGGTAAAATGAATTTTGCCTTTCTCTTACATTTAGACCATGAGTTCTTTACTGTTTTTGTGCCATGGTAAAGCCTGTATACACTTCCTTTAAAAAATTTTTTTAGATGTATGAAAGAAAATACATAACTAAGAAAGTAAACATATTGAAAAAGTCACCAACAGGATACAAATCTGTGGTATAGAAATGTATATGCTTCTTTATTAAGCCATTAAATAACAGAATCTAGCAGTGAGTCTAAATGTTACTGTAAAGTCATCACAGTAATAAGTATAAATAATATTTGGGGATATCTGTAATAACTGTCATGTCGTATCAAAATATCTTTGATTTCTGTTGGTGACAGTGTCACAGGTACTGCTAATACTGCTGAGGTTTGTCTTCTACTTTCATCATTGAAGGAAATGATAAATTTCAAATAGAGGTTAGAGAAATAGATATTTAATTCATGCCCCATCCTAGCTCATGTTACCCACCCCCCTCATTCGATCCATGGATCATAGTTTAAGAAACCTTGGTTACAAATACTATTAATTTTTCTGTCTTCCTTATTGGCTTTCAGTGTTGATTCATTTTGGTTCACAAGGTGATGAAGCTGGAATTCACACCATGCCCTTACTTTCAACTAGTATTATTTTTTAAGGTTCCTACTTTACTTTGAGGGCTTTCTTCACACAATAGGCAAAGCATCCAAGTGTTTGTAATTTAGAGGTTGAATTCTAACTATAGTACTAGTTTTTAGGGTTTTTTTCCTCCCTCCTGCCACATTGTAAATTAGGAAGCAATACGGTATTTGTATTAAAATCTTTGCCCTTTTTTCTTAGTGTACTTGACATTCCACTTTTTTTCTTTTTTAAAAAAAGATTTTATTTATCTGAGAGAGAGAAAGAGAGAGCATGAGCAGGGGGAGGGGCAGAGGGAGAAGGAGAAGCAGACTCCCCACTGAGCAAGGAGCCCAATGCGGGACTCAATCCCAGAACCCTGGGAGCATGTCCTGAGCCGAAGGCAGACACTTACGAGCTAAGCCACCCAGCCATCCCTATACAAACATTGTTTTTTAATCTTTAAAAATTTATGCTTCAGAAAGGTGTGTTAAGTTCATTTCCCAGTTTTGCCACTTAATATATTTTGTGATCTTAGATAAATTACTTAACCTGAGTCTCATTTTATTTATTTGCATAATGAGAACAATACCACTTACCTCACATATTTGTTGTAAAGATTAATTGAGCTCTTACACATAAAGCACCCAATAAAGAGCCTAACACAACAGCACATTAAATAAATGACCCCTTTACAGCCATAGGCATACTCGGCAAATATAGTCCAGACTCTTACCTCAAATTCTTAGGGAAGAAAGAATATTTTGCTATAATTTGCTTACTAGTTAGACATGGATGCAGGGAAATGAACAGTGCATTTACAACTTAAGTTCCCTTTTTCTTGCCCAGATATTTACCGTCAAATTGAAGAGAGAACCAGATGCTGCTTTGATGGTGTAAAACCATTTATTTTCTCCTCAGTTGGGCAGGGCTGGTTATCAATAATAATACTCCCCTCTAAAATGGGATAGATACAGACAGGACAAATGCAGTAGTTTACCCATTTATTTCAAAGATATCTTTTTTAGTCTTTCTGTGAAATATATTAGTTCTTTAAAAACAAAACAACACTAAAGAAGTCTTTTGCTTTTGTGCCTGTACTCAGAAGGGGAGAGGTGAGAGGAGGAAATCTTGTCAGCATGTCACCGTGGTGGGCAGGGTTTACCTGGCCCATGGGTTTCAACTAGGCAGTGAATGAATGCCTACAGTGTTGCCCGCACTGAAGGCCTGTAATAAGTGAAAAGTGATGGGTGCCTCTACGCTCCAAAGTTTTAAAAGTAGGTCATTACTTCACATATATGACAAAACCATTCATGCTCCATTGGAAAATCAGCTTTATTTCAAAAATAGATTTAGAAGTTAGAAAAGAAGTCAGAGGTGAACAACTGTGAGACTAATCCCAGTTTCCAAAGGCACATGTGATTTACTCTGATACCCCACAGCTCAGCTGAACAGTACCGTATTAGAAGAGCAGTTTATCTCAGACAAATACATCAGGGCCTTTCGAAAGAGTTTTTGAAAATCGTTTCACTTTTGCTTAGAAAGGAACAAACAAATAATTTTCAGGCTTTTACCTGGGCACATGAGATTACTAAAGAGAGACTGTAGGGCTCTATGAGGCACAAGGAAACACAGAGAAGGGAACTCAAATTTGTCACACGTGGGGTGCTGCTGGCTATGACAGACTATCACAGGGGAAATTTTAGGAAAAACAAAACCATCATGCATTTCCTCTTAAAAATTGTGATAGAGAGGTATGATAGTTTTCAGTAAGTGGTAGTGATTTATAAATAAAGACAGCATAAAAATAGTAAAGCATGTCCAAATAGTGACTAGAGTAGAATCGAGTGAATTTAACAGTGTTTCATTGGATAAAGAGGAGCGCTTAAGGAAGAGGGGGCCAGCTCTGCATAGGGGTGACCGAAGTTAAGAGGGACTAAAGGCGGGGCGCATTCCCCAAGGCTGTTATTGCAGTCCAAATATAAGATGACAACAGGCTAGACTGAGTTTTTGGCTGTAGTATTGTAGACAAATGGGCAACAGCAGATGATAAATTTTTCTTAGCCAGTAAATCAGAACATATCAGTTCTTTTGGAATTAATCAGATGCTTCCCAGAAGTTGAAAACTTCAAAATCTTACTCGGGTATGTTCTTCTCCTTCATGTATAAGATGTACTTTGATTTTAAAAGCTAAAAAGAAGTCACTTACATGGTAGTATCTGAAATGTCAATGTTGAAATGTCGGCAGAGGATATACAGATAGGTTTTTGTCCCCTCCATGCAGATTTTTTTGTTGATCTTGTATCATTGAGATATCAGCTAATAGTCTCGTAGATACTTTCAACTGACTTCTTTATTTATTTATTGGGTTTTTTTATTACTATGTTCAGTTACCCAACTACAGTACACCATTAGTTTTTGATGTAGTGCTCAATGATTCATTAGTTGTGTGTAACATCCAGTGCTTTTCATGACACCTGCCCTCCTTAATACCAATCACCCAGTTACTCCATCCCCCCATTCTCCTCCCTTCTGTAACCCTCAGTTTGTTTCCTGGAATCCAGAGTCTCTCATGGTTTGTCTCCCTCTCTGGTGGATAGAACTGGAGGGAATTATGCTAAGTGAAATAAGTCAAGCAGAGAAAGACAATTATTGTATGGTTTCACTCATATGTGGAACATAAGGAATAGCTCAGATGACCACAGGGAAAGGGAAGGAAAACTCAACTGACTTCTTTAAATGTAATTTCTGGTCTTTGATCCCTAATAGAGTTGAAAGAGAGAAAACAAAATTGGGTGATAAAATACTTAATTTTAAGGAATCTGGTCTTTCGTGTGCTTGACATTCTACACTTGTGTATTAATCTGAAATAAAGAATAAGACGTGATAGGCGCCTGGGTTGCTCAGTTGGTTAAGCGTCTGGCTCAGGTCATGATCCCAGGACCCTGGAATCAAGTCTCACATCGGGCTCCCTGCTCACTGGGGAGTCTGCTTCTCCCTCTACCCTTCACTCATGCTCGTGATTCTCTTTCTCTCTCTCTATCTCAAATAAATAAATAAAATCTTTTTTTATAATTTTTTATTATATTATGTTAGTCACCATACAGTACATCCCTAGTTTTTGATGTAAAGTTCAATGATTCATTACTTGCGTATAACACCCAGTGCACCATGCAATACGTGCCCTCCTTACTACCCATCACCGGCCTATCCCGATCCCCCCCCCCCGCCCGCCAAAGCCCTCAGTTTGTTTCCCAGAGTCCATAGTCTCTCATGGTTCATTCCGCCTTCTGTTTCCCCCCCTCCTTTCTTCTTCCCTTTCTTCTCCTACAAGTAAATAGATGAATTAGTGAATGGAGAAATTAAGCTATTACTGACTGTGAATTACATTATTATGTTAAGTCATTCATGAAAAAATTCACAGATTGTGAGGTGTATGAATACATGCTGTTGGCGTTTTCTGCCATTTTAACTATGCATAACCCTCTTTTTAATGTTGAACATTTGATGTAGTAAATGGGTATGCTGCTTTTGAATATTAATTGTAGTTAATAAACATGACTTTCATTTTATTTATATTTACAGGTTCTTTTGTTTTTGTAACCAAAGTATAGAAAGTAATTACTTCATTGCACTGTTTACTACTGTTATTCATTCCTTCATTTCACATTTAAGTTTGCTACATGTAAGGCCTTGTGCTAGGAAACATAACATAATGATGAAAAAAGACGGTGGAAGTTGTAATTTAGTGGAAGAGATACATAAATCAGTGTGAAATTACACTGTGATAAATTCTAGGAAGGAGAGATCCAGAGTGCTGTGAGAGTTGTATATGCTGAGTTAAGAAATTATACCTCTATGACTGAATGTTAAAGCATTGTGCGAAGGATTTTTCTTTGCTTTTCAAAAGCTACCCAATGGGAATACATCACAAAGAATTTTAGGACTATTAAAAGAGACTTTATGCATCCCACAACGTACAGTGGAGATTTAATAATATTTCTTGAGAAATTAATGAAAATGCAGTGTAAGATTTGATTTCACCTTCCATTGATTGCAGCATTTAAAATGCACTGTGCACTAAAATATGGTTTCTCAGCCTTGTCCCTATTGACATTTTGGACTGGATGATTTTGTTAATGCCTATGCCTTATAAGATACTTTGCAACATTCCTGGCCTCTACGCACCATAGGCACGAGTAGCACTCATACATCCCCAGTCATACAGTTAGGTCAATAAAAATTATTTGCAGACTTTGGCCAGTGTCCCAAAACATCAACTCAGTTAACAACCACTGCTCTGGAATATTTTGCATCCATTATGAGGATAAAAAAGAATACAAGTTTACAAAATGTTCACAGTGGAAAAGTATATATACCAGGATCTTATTTTTGTACAAAATCATGCATACACACACCAAAATCAAAATTCAAATAACAAAATGTTAACCATATGTACCTTATCAAGAAAAAGTGTTTTTGGGGTTTTATTTCCTTTGTGTTTTTCTTGCATTTATTACCTCTTTGATATGAACAATAATGTACTTTGTATAATATTCGGTCTTTAAATGGATGATACAATGTCTTAGTCTGCTCATGCTGCTATAACAAAAATACCATGGACAGGCAGATTAAAAAAAAAAAAAACATTCATTTTTCACAGTTCTGGAGGCTGAGAGTTCCAAGACCAAGGCACAAGCAGATTCTGTGTCTGGTAAGAGCTTGCTTCCCGGTTCATAGAAGGCCAGCTTCTCATTGTGTCTTCAGATGTGGGAAAGGGCCAAGGAGCTCTCTGGGGTCTTTCTTTGGAGATGCTGATCCTGTTCATGGGGGCTCAAACCCTCATGGTTTGAGCACCTCCCAAAGGCCCCACCACCAAATACCATCATATAGATTAGGATTAGGATTCCACATAAAAATTTGAGGAGTACACAAACATTCTATGATGTATAGTGATTTCCACAGATAGGTCAACATTTTAAAATTTGACTTAGAATATTATACACAGCATCATACTTGAAGAGCTGAAATAAAGTAAATATTATGTATGTGAACTGAATTTTTATTGATGTCCATGAAACTGGAATAAAGCATGTGACTGATTTCTTCTTTTGTGTAACCATCAGTATAAGGAACATAATATCCTGTAAACTGGAAGCACTATTTTGGAAAACTGGATTGTTCTACTTTCTGCCTGATGTAGTTACTTATCCAAAAAACTTGCTTATTCCCGGAGGGGAGGTTAAAACTAGGACACCACAAACTGGATACAACAGAGTGAATAAAATGTGACTTTCCTTAGTCACATGCTGCTGACTAGCCTAAAGAGGCATGTCTTAAGATGTCTTAAAATTATCTCTCTTCTTCTAAGAGCTTTAGGTTTTATTTTGAAAACTAAACAATTTATTAATTGGCAGTCTAGAGCAGCAGTTATCAGGTGTGTGTGTGTTTTCCCTTACTGTGACACAAATGAAGGAGAATTGCACACACATTCTCAAGAACATCTCCAGGTTTACACACAGTTCTCAACTCCCCAGGTATATTGCTTCTTCTTTTTCCCCAATCAAGAAAGAAAATAAATATAAATAGACTTAGAGGGCAGGGATAATAAAATAGAATCGATTAGAAATAAGGAATTTAAAAACTAAATTATTTTAAAACACTGGTAATGTATTAAATACATAATATTCCACAGATATTAATTAAATGGCTAGTACATAAACGGTAATGTTTGAGTCTCAGAGGTGAAAGCCTAGTGGGTGTGGCACACTTGAATGAAGCTCTCATACACAAAGACGTGAAATTCAAGGTATGGCACATGCTGTGAAAGGGAAGTGTATGTTGCTATGAAAGCATGTAATTGGGGGACCTATTTTAGGTTAAGGAATCAGAAAAAACTTCCCTGAAAAAGTGTCTTTTTAGCCAAGATCTAATAAGTCAGTAGGAGATAACTAAAGAGGTATGAGGGCCCAACATTCCAGATAAATAGACCAACGTGTGCCAAGATTTGTGTCTTGAGGGAGTATGATATATTTAAGGAAGTAGAAGACAGACAGGCTAGATAGAGCTCAAACAGCAGAAACATGGATGGTGAGGGATGAAGTTGGTGAGGTTGGAGTAGAGTAGGAAGGACCATGGTATACGTATTGGTTCTTTAGCCTGGGAGCAAAAGGAAAGCTCTGGAAGTTTCTTTTGTTTGTTTGTTTTTTGGTGCTTTTGTTTTGTTTTAAGTAGGCTCCATGCCCAGCATGAACTCACAACCCTGAGATCAAGACCTGAGCTGAGATCAAGAGTAGAAGCCTTTACCGACTGAGCCACCCATGCACCCCCAGTGGAGGTTTTTAAACCAAGGTGTGGTGTGATAAAAACGGCAATTTGAAAAATTATTTTCGCAAAATATGCAAAAATTTTTAGGATGCGGGTTGCCCGGGTGGCTCAGTCATTAAGCATCTGCTTTCGGCTTAGGTCATGATCCCAGGGTCCTGGCGTCAAGCCCTGCATCAGGCTCCCTGCTCAGCGGGAAGCCTGTGTCTCCCTCTCCCACTCACCCCGCTTGTGTTCCCTCTCTCGCTGTGTCTCTCTCTGTCAAGTAAATAAAATCTTTTAAAAAAAATTGTTAAGATCCAAAATGGATAGAAGGACCAGTTAGTAGTTTATTGAAGTAGTCCAGCTAAAGAATTGTAAAGAATTCTATCTTTATCTTTCTAAGATAGAAGTAGATTCAAGAGAAATTCAAGGACTGAAACAAATAGGACTTACAAATAAATTAGGAAGAAATATCAAGGATAACAACTAGAGTATTAGTTTGTGCAGCTGGATGGATTCAGTAAGTTAAAGAAAATTAGAATTGACTCAGTTACAGAGAGAAGGTTGTGAATTCAATTTGAGGCATATTGAATTGAGGTGCTTTAAGAAATCACAACAGAAATACCAACTAGACAAGAGATACATAGTTATAGAGCTCAAAAGAGAGGCTAGATCTGAATTCAAGATCTGAAAGTCATCTATATACAGGTATTAGCAGAGGCTGTAGGTCGATTGCCTAGAGAAATCGTATACATAGAAAAAAAAATGTGAAGGCAGCTTAGGACTAAGCATTAAGGAGTTCCCCAATTTGTGGGAGGAAAGAGGAAGATGCACTTGAGGAACAAGCTGGTGGATAAGAAAAAGAATGTTGTGGGTACCTGGGTGGCTCAGTCGGTTAAGCACCTGCCTTCTGCTCAGGTCATGATCCCAGCGTCCTGGGATCAGTACCACATCAGGCTGCCCTGCTTCTCCCTCTCCCTCTGCCCCTCCCCCTGCTTGTGCACTCTCTCTGTCTCAAAGAAATAAAAAAGATCTTAAAGAAAAAAGAAAAAAAAGAACGTTGTATTATATTTTTGTTTTTCTTTTACTTCCAGTTAACATACAGTGTTATATTAGCTTCAGGTGTAAGAATGTTGTATTATAAAAATCCAGAGAAGTGACACATATTTCAAGACATTTAAAAATGTTCAAGAAGAGAATAATCAGTGGTGTCGTATGTAGCTAAGAGAACAAGAAAGATGAAAACTGAGAAATAGTGATTGGGTCTAGTAACAGTAATCCAACAGAAAGGGGTTGAGGACTATTTGCAGAAGTGAAAAAAATGAGGAAAACAAGTAGAGCAGTTCTTTAAAGTGTTGCTGTGACAAGAAGGAGAGGGGGACGGCAGTGACTAGCACAAAATGCAAGACCAAGAGAATTCTGTGCGGGGTGTGTTTGTGTGTGTGTGTGTGTGTGTGTGTGTGTTTAATATGACAAGATGTCAGAGAAAGAGAAATTGTACACCCAGGAAGAATTTGAAAGGAATGGTGAAGGTTTTAGAAGAGTCACATGAGAGAGCCTGTCAGTGACTTTGTAAGGGGCAGGAAAAAAACAAGAAACATATTAAAACTGTTCCCACAAATTTGACGGAAACCACCAGACTAGAAAAGTATAATAAAATTTAATTATATGAGAAATGTATGGAGTATTATTTAAAAGAAATTTTTTAAAAAGCCTTGTAGTACTGAATTAGGTTATTTTCTAAAGTTCCTTATAGCCCCATTTTCCGCTTGGAAGGGTTCAAGGAAGAGTCTACTTTCTCTAAGCTCTGAGAATCTTAAAGATTAGTTGTTCTGTATGTTTCTTTAAGCACTGTTTTATCAGTTTAGTAATTTCATCTTTTTAACCTTTTTTATATATTATAGTCTCCATCAAATTTGCTTTTTTTTTAAATCATATTTTGGTTATAACCTATTCTTGCCTTATTGATGCTATTCTACTTTTAAAATCTCCTTTCAATGCACTTAAGGCTTCTTATATATTTCTCAGTTATATGGAGTTGTTCAGGTTAATTCTTCCTTTCATACATCTCCTTAGACCTTTTCGTTAGCAGTTTGTTTTATGGCATACTTAGTAATTTTTTATTATAAACTGCCTTTAGTAGAAATTGGTTCCCTGTGACTCTCAGGTGCTCTGAATTGTGGAAGAAACCCCTTGAGGCCAGTTTAGTGTTTGGCTTTGTTGTCATTGCTTTCACTAGTACAGGACTTAATTTTATGTTATTTCCTCTATTCAGGGTTTCCAAGCTTCTTTGGAAGTGCTGATTGAGACCGCACACCAACAAATAGTGCAGGTTCGAAGTCCTGGTATACTTCTGCTGACTCTGTCCAGAGGGGCTGGCTTCTGTATCACATTCCACAGACCAAGGAGCCTTTCTAACTTGCCTGCTGTACATAGAGCCTAGAGTTTTGACTTCTAACCTATATCTTCAACATATATATTAGGTTTTTGAACATTTTATCTAGCTTTCTTATTTAATTAGCACTGGAGGGAGGCTTACTGCCTTGGCTCGCTTCCCCATATTGACCAAAAGTCTTTTTTGGCAATATAAAAATCTTTTCCAGTTGTTTCTTAAAATACATTTTTGATGACTGATACGGGAGCTAGCATATGTTAGAAATCCAAAGCTGTCAAATTTGGAATATGTATTTATGCAAATTTAAAGTCGTATTTTGAGACTAGAAATACAGATTCTTATGACACAACAATGACATTTTAAAAAGTATATTTCTTTAAGAATCAGGAATGAAAATAGTTCTGTAATAAATATGTCTGTATATTTAAAGTAGCTTCCATGTTTCATTTTTTTAATCACTGCTATTTTCTGATAACTTTAATATCTAAACTTTTTCCACGACACAGCATGGAGTTTGTGTCACGCACACACACACAAAAAAATGCAGGAGAATAAGATTTAGAGAAAGGTACACATATTTCAGTTTTATGAGAAGAGATTAAATGATACAATGAAAAGATGAGAAGGGAGGAATTTATTCTAGGATTGAATCATAGTCCACAAAGTCACATATTCAGGAAATGTAATTTTCCTTATTTTTATTTTTTTATTTTTTTTATTTATTTATTTATTTTTTTTAAAGATTTTATTTACTTATTCAACAGAGATAGAGACAGCCAGCGAGAGAGGGAACACAAGCAGGGGGAGTGGGAGAGGAAGAAGCAGGCTCATAGTGGAGGAGCCTGATGTGGGGCTCGATCCCATAACGCCGGGATCACGCCCTGAGCTGAAGGCAGATGCTTAACCGCTGTGCCACCCAGGCGCCCCAATTTTCCTTATTTTTAAATAAAAGTTATTCATATATAATAAGTACATAGTGGATATTTGTTGCATAAATGAATGTATGAATGAATTTCATTTCCATTTTGAGCCTTTTTCTATTGGAGGCTGCAAACTAAATGTTAATCAGTACAAGCCTTTCTCCCTTCCTTTTCCCCCTAGGATCTGCTTCCTAAATTTCTAGACTCTTCCAAGTGCAGCATGTTGGCAGATGGGATGGATATTTGACCTGGTTGGTACCTGCTGAGCTATCTACCTGATCACTTTACTTTTTCTTTGTATTGACTGAAAAATCTTTACTAACCACTCTGCCAAATAAATGCCAACCTCTGCCTCTCCCTTACCACATTAAGCATGAAAGAATTCTGAGACCTTGCTTCCTCCTGAGACTCTGTTCTGGAAATGGGAGGCTGTAGGTTTCCCTATTATCAAAACTCTACCCCTGATGAATTTTCATCCTGCCACCAGTTTTAAGCCTGGGTGAATATGTTGCTGAGCGCTTTCTCAGAGATACACCAGATTCTCGGGCCAGTCCCATAGAATCCTTGTCTAGTATATCTTGAGCCTAAGGGAACAGGCACCGGAGGAGCAGAAAAAAAAATCTTCCATATCTATCATTTACACTCAGAATCCTAGTCTCTTGAAAATCAAATGCCAAAAATTTAATAATTAAATTTATTTTGGGGCACCTAGGTGGTTCATTTGGTTAAATGTCTGACTCTTGATTTTTGGCTCAGGTCATGACCTCAGGGTTGTAAGATCAAGCCCAGCTTCATGCTCCATGCTCAACGGGGAGTTTGCTGGAGATTCTCTATCCCTCTCCCTCTGCCTCCCCCTGCCCCGCATGCATGCACACAGTCTCTCAGATCTTTAAAAACAATAATTAAATTTGTTATCTACATACTGCTCTGCCATACATTCCTTTAAACAGGGAAATGATACCTGTTTCTGTCTGAATGGAGAAGGGTCATGGATAACCAAACTGAGAACGAAAGATACTGGTCAATATGTAAGAGTTTGTCTGCTACAAAGAAACCGAATAGAGGAGAAAGGAATACGGCAGGAAAAGAAGCTCAAGTGGTTTACTAGAGAGACTCAAACACCTCTTTACTCTCTAAAGTAAAATGTGAGATGCTGTGGCTTAGGAGTTACTGGGTTCAGTGTCTCAGGCACTGACTGGCAGGTAAAAGGATTGTTGCTGGAGGCTGAAGAATGGCTTTTGTTATGGAGCTGTGTTCTCTCTGGTAGCCCCATGGGACTTTTACCTGCCTGGAAGTCAGGAAATAATATCTTGGGCTTCTTTTTAAAAAATCTTCAAAAGAAAGAGGGGAATGCAAATCAGAATAAAAATGTGAACTCAAGAGATATGATTATTTTAAGGCTTACAAGGAAAAAATCAGAATTGTTCATTATAAAACCAATGTATCCTCCTCCACTCAAATGAAAATTAGCTCCTACTGATTTTGGTTTCAAAAAATGTCTTAAATTCCTAATTCAGCAATTCTGGGTCAGGTCCTTGGTATACCATTCCTTAATTATTCCTTCTTTCTGCTACTTAGCACTCCAGTTCTTGAAAATACCTCCTCTTGACACTTTTCTTTTTTAAAGAATTAGTTTATAAGTCTTGCTAGATATGTTCACAGCAGCATCCCTAGTGCCTTTCATATCCCTACTACGGGCTAAATTGTTCCCCTCCCCTTCCTCACAGATCCATATGTTGAAGCCCTAATCCCCAATGTGACTATATTTGGAGATAGTGTTTTTTGGAGGTAATTAAGGCTAAGTCGTTATAAAGGTGTAGCCCTGATCCAACAGGATTGGTGGCCTTATAAGGAAAGGAAAAGGGAGATTTTGTTCAATTCACACGAAGGGAGTGTCATGTGAGCACAAGGGAATAAGGCAGCCATCTACAAGTCAGGAAGAGAGCCCTCACCAGAACCCACCTATGCTGGTACCCCAATCTTGGATTCCCACATCCAGAACTGTGAGAAATAAATGGCTCCTGTTAAAGCTACGCAGTTCATGGTATTTTATCATAGCCCAAGCTGACTAAGAAAATCTCCAGAACCTGAAATAGACTCAACAAATATTTGTTGGTTGTGGTGGAAATTAGTATATTACATTCAGAAGCATGATGAGACTTCTTAGCCTGGTAGGTAATGGCCTATACTACAGACTTTGCTGAGCATACAGTCTGTCACAGCTCCTTTGTAACAATACACAGTACATGGACCAATGACCATGGCTGTGTTCCAGTGAAATTTTATTTACAAAAAATAGGCAACAGGCTGTATTTGGCCCATAGGCTGTAGTTGGACCATTCCTATCCAGTAAGAGTAGTCCATACCCAGAAGGGTCTTAGAAATGTCATAGAGGGAGGCATGTAGATAATCAATACAGGTATTGTGGAAGGTGTGAAAAGAATAGTAAGGGCACAAAGAAGGAACTGGAACATTTTACAGAGGGTAGAGTAGTAAAATGAGCATAATCAGGCCTCCTAGAGGAAATGAAAATGTGTAAGATGGAATGCTGCAAGAAATGAGATGGGGAGACTGGGCAGAGGATCAAGACTACAGAGGGCAGGGAGGGGGAAGGCAAGCAAAAAAAGGAAAAGAGAAAATCTGAAATATAAAAAGAAGCTATGAGATGATAATATTTACGTATGTAAAGTATGTATGTATCTAGGTTAAAAAAATAAGAGGAAAATAAAGATCATTGTCTACTAACATATGCTGGTAAGTGAAAAAAGTGGCAGCAGAGTTCTTATGTGTACATGTGCTTTTATATTTGGTATGAGCCAAAAGAAGTCATGAAAGGATTCACCAGAGTTGCCTTAGGGACGGTTGCATCTGGAAGATAGGGAGTGGGCAGGCAGAGTGGAGATGGTTATTGTGATTATAGCCATAAATAAACGTGACAGACAGGAGCTTGACAGGTCAGTGTTTATTTTTATCATGTAATATGTCTAGAGATAGTTTCTGCAATCAAGGATACAGATTCTAATTTTGCCTCCACTTCTGTTCTAATGTATGTTGCTTCATGTTGTAAGAGGGCTGACAAGATCCAAGTATTGGGGTCATCATGTTCAAGGGAAGGGAAGGGATAGTATCAGCTATTTCTGCCCTTTTCATACAGAAATCCAAAGTTTTACCAGGAGTTTTCAGCATACTTTCCTCATGTCTCATTGGCCAAAGTTGGGCCAACTCTAGCTATAAGAAAGCCACGGTAAACAACTACTTAAGCTTTCTGGCTCCTGTAATGGAGAACACTTCTTATATTATAAAGGAGAAGGGGGTTGAGAAAAGTATTGAGTTATCCAACTAGTAGTACCTGCCACAATGTGCTTTGCCTTTATGAGTGATTGTATTATCTTGTTTCATTTGTTACTATAAGCATGTAATCCTTTTATAATTAGAAAATAAAACTCCAAATTTAAACTTGCCACCAGCCACCAAGCTGGTCTCTCAGCCTAAAAGCATCCCATTTCTAAGCATTATAGTATCATGTGAAAAAGGAAAAGAGGGTGGTGGCAGGGCTTGTATTCCTAACCTAGTGACTTCATCCACCAGTTAGTGATCATGGTTTGGTTGGGTACCTCTAAACTGATATTACCTGATTTGTGTATTCTTTACCTGAAGCTGGACATAAGTTTCTCTGGACTGAAAAGAATGGCAAAAATTTCTCTTCCCTGTAAGGAACACAGACAGCAATGTATGCTATGTTCCATTTAGAAGGATCTGTCTGGCAGCAGCACAGAGCATGAACTGTAGTGATCATCAAAGAGGAGTAGACTCTAAGGCCAGGGAAGAGATTATGAGGCCTGAACTGAGGCATTAACAGTGGGGGAAAGGAAAAGGGGAATAAAATACACAGGTTTTAAACAATCTATATAAATTGGTTGCTGGTAAGATATAGGAAATGAAGATAAGGGAAAAATCTAAAATGATTGCTGAATTTCTTTCTTGGATAAATAACAAGTGGATTATGAACAGTCGCTACGATTTTCAGTGAGGGTCAGGTTTAAGGGAAAAGTTAAATTACCTGTGACCACACTATGTTTTCCTGTGCCTGGGTGGCAAATCCACAGAGAGCTAGATACTAATAGATTCATGGATAGCTGTAGACTAATGGATTTGGGGTTCAGGAGAGTGATCTGGGCTAAAGCTAGAGATTACTGAGTCATCAATTTAACAGGAAGTAGCTACAACTATAAGAATGAAAGATGAGGTTGCTTCAGGAGAACAGGTACTGTTAAAAAAGAAAAGGTCCGAGGCTGAGAACTGCAGAATTACCAACATTGGTGGGTGGTCAGTGACAGAAAAGCCAGCAAAGGAACCAGGGTAAGAAATTAAAAGGAGACTCCGTTCAAGTGGCATTCTTAAAAATGACGGTTTTTAAGAGAAGGAATTGGCTGAGAATGTTTAATGCTGTGGAATTATCGTGTATCGTAAGAACAAAATAATCTATTGGATATGGCAATTGGGTCTTACGTGACTTTTGACTAGAGCAGTTCTAGTCTAGTAGTGGGTTGTGGGAAAGAATGGACAGAGCTGATATTCTTTTCTTTCCAGGGACTTGACTCTGAAGGGAAAGAGGGGACTGTAGCTAGATGAAAATGTGGCATCAGAGGAAAGGTTTTTCTGCTGTGTTTAATGGAAGAGATTTGTATATGTGTATCTCCCTTAGGGAAGAACATGTTAAGAGAGGATAATCTTAATTTTTTTTAGAAAAATTTAAAGGTATGTTTATACATAGGAAAAATACTAGGTATATATATAGTATTAGTGATTATTCTGGCAAGTGGGGGTCTTTCGTTTTTACTGTGTTTTTTTTTCTATATTTTCCACAATAAGTAGTGAAACTAAACACATGTGAAACTACTTAGAGTTATCTAAACTCCTACTTCTACATTCTGTTGATAAGTTAATGAGGGGTTAACTGAATCCTTTTCTCAATTTCTCACCTAAAATATAGTCTGTCTTCTAGTGACAGGTAATCTGTCTTTTATATTCATTCATTTAACCAGTATTTATTGTTTCCTGCTACAAGCAGCATTCTTGGCACTTGGGTCACGTCAGTGAGTAAAACAGATAAAGGCTTTTAATCTCTTGGATCTTCCATTCTAGTCTAGGGGTTATACAATAAACATAATAAGTAAATTTATGTGTATATTGGAAGTTGATAAATGTCATGGAAAAAGGTAGAGCAAACTCGGAATGTCAGAAGGTGGGGTCATGCTGTGGTATTAAGTAGGGTTAGTCAAGTTAGAACTTACTGAGAACATGAGAATTGATCAGAGACTTGAAGGAGAGGTGAGAAAACTATCTGAAAAAAGCATTCTCGACGTAACAGTAAATGTAAAAGTCATAACACAGGAGTATTGATCTGAAATAACAGTAGGACCAACAAGCAGGTGGCTGGAGCTGTGGCTGGAGCATGGTGAGAGGTAGATGGTGCTAGAAGATGAGGTCAGAGAAGTAAAGGTGGTTGGGAAGGATCTGCAAGACCTGTAGGCCGTCGTAAAGACCATAGTTTTTATTCCGAGTGGTTTTATAAACCTTGTAGATTTGAACAGTCTAATAACATGATGTGACATTTTGAAGTAACTCCCCCCTCCCCCTAGTTTCTGTGTTAAGACTAGACCTTGGGGAATACAGAGGGAGGAAAGAGAAAATATGTGTACCAAGTAAAAGTAGGGAAAGCTAGTAGGAGGCTCTTGCAGCAACTTAGGCAAAAGATGATTGTGCCTTGGACCAGTATGAAGAATGTGTATTAGATGAAAAATACAGGAAAAACTTACAGAGAAAAAAATTGTGAATGACAGCACAATATTAAATTTCATGGATGCAATATAAAGAAGTGGTTCAGAGTTTGAGTTTTTAGGTTAAACAGATGTGTGGCTGAAATAAGTTATCTTGACCTTAACCTTAGTCAAACACTCTGAGCCCCCTTGCCCTCATCTCTGCAAGGGGGATTATTTTAGTCAGCCTGGGCTGCTGTAACAAAATACCATACTTGCACTGGTGGCTTGAATAACACACATTAATTTCTCACAGTTCTGGTGACTAGGAAGTCCTACATCAAGGTGCTGGCAAATTGGGTTCCTGGTGAGCTCCCACTGCCTTGGTTAGACACCTACCTTCTTGCTGCTCGCATGGTCTTTCTTTGGCACTTACTTGTACAGGGAGAGAGCAACTTTCTCTCAGTTTTCCTCTTCTTAGAAGGATAGTAATCCCGTCATGAGAGGGTTCCACCCTCATGACCTCATCTAAACCTGATGACCTGTCAAAGGCCCCCATCTCCAAATGCCATCGCATTGAGGGTTAGGGCTTCAACATATGAATACTGAGGGGACCGCTACCATTCAGGCCATAACAGGGAAGATAATGGTTGTTTTGAGAGTTAAATTTGATCTTGTATGCATATAAAAGCTCTAAGCAGTAGGCCTAGCACATACTAAGTATAAAATGAATGTTATGTTCCATAGCGGCTGTTGAATTTTTTTTTAACTTAGAGGCAAATTTGCCTTTTTTCTCTGGAATTTTTAAGACACTATGGATTGACAGTTTAATTAATAAAACCTTTGGAGAGAGGTGGGAAGATTTTCAAATGAAAGAACTGTGTCTGGTTAAAATTGCTTATGAATTTCAGAAATGTTAAAATGCCAAGAGAAACCAAATCGCGAAGATACATGTAGTCAGACTATTTTGATTGGAATCCCATTTGGTATAAACATAGATCATGTAAATTATTGCCTGCTCCAGCTTTGTCCAGCTCAGATTTCATCTGAACCCATCCTACCTAAGTTTGTTAACTTAGGAGGTGCCAGAGAATAGGTCAGAAATTGTCCTGCTACCAAGTATGGCCTGTGGGCTTCCTTATTTCCGCTCCTGTTTCAGCTTGTACTGAAGCTCAGATTCACTTAACTCGTGCTGTAATAACTTAGTAGCTATCTTTTCTCCTTCCTTCTGGGTGTTAGATGCTTCACCTTGCCCCTACCTTGGCTAGAAGCTGACCTCAAACACATGGAGTCTCTGAAATGCCACAACTGCCTTTTTTAGAATTAGAAATGCCTTCTTTTTCTTTAGAAATTGGACATTTGAAAAGTTTAGATGTAAGGGACTTATTACAGTCCTGAATTGTGGATATTTTCATAACATACTAATCTATTCATGTCTTTCCTAGTTCCACAAAGATACATGTCCTCTACTTGTTGAAAGGGAAGTCTGATTTTAAAATAATTATAATATTTTATTTACATTGCACTGAGTCATATAAAGTCTTTCTAATGCTACGTTCTATTAAAATGAGATAACATCTTTTCACCCAGATAGAGACAGAAATCATGAGACTAGTAAGTGCATTATTCATGTTTTATAGCCATATAAAATTGAATGATAGAAATTTCAGACAGGAAGTCTGACTGCAAACATCAGAAAACAAGTGCACAAGCAGAAACCGAGATAGAAACACCCAAGAAAAGAAACAACTCATATTCATAAAATTTTTAAAATATTAAAATATATGTGAAAATGCTCTTAGCTAACCATGTCTTTAAAATGTTGAACGGGCTTCATCAACATAATTTTATATGAAATAAGATTCAGAGACACTAATAGACCATTAAGCCTATTTTAAGGCAAATATTGCTTAAATGTCACTTAGCTCTTATCCCATATTTTGCAAATGAAGACATTTGTGAAATAGGTATAGTTAAATTTTATAGTACTTTCTAAAAACCATAGGAAAATTTAATTTTATATATATACTTAAGTTATAATTTTTTTGTCTATGATATTTACACTAAAAAGCTAATTACCAGCCAGACTGTTGAGTACATGGATGTGATTTTATAAATCATAATACAAAAGTTTCTTTGTTGGTATAGATGTTTTTAATAAAAGTAGACTTGACACAGTGTTACATTCATTTCAGGTGTACAACATAGTGATTCCACAACTCTGTACCTTATGCTGCTTACCACAGATGTAGCTACCATCTGTCACCATGCAACACTATTACAGTACCATTTGAAATTGTATTTTCAGTTTCAATACAGGACCTTTCATCCCCATGACTTACTCATTCCATAACTGTAAGCTTGCACCTCCCACTCCCCTTCGCACATTTTACCATCCGCCAGTCTCCCTCCTTTCTGGCAACCATCATTTTGTATTCTGTATTTATGGATCTTTTTCTGCCTTTTTTGTTTGTATGCTCATTTGTTTTTTAGATTCCACATGTAAGTGAAATTAGATGGATTTTGTTTTTCCCCGTCTGACTTATTTCACTTAGCATAATATCCTCTAGGTCCATCCATGTCGTCCCAAATGGCAAGATCACTTTCTTTTTTTCTTGCTGCATTGTATTGTATACAAGGCATCTGTTATGTACCACATCTTCTTTTTCCATTTCTGTATCGATGGACATTTACATTGCTTCCATATCTTGGCTCTTGTAAATAATGCAGCAGTAAACATAGGGTTGCATATATCTTTTCACTTTCTTGGGTAAATACCTAGTAGTGGAATTACTGGATCATACAGTATTTCTATTTTTAACTTTTTAAGGAACATCCGTCTCTTTTCCACAAAGGCTGTATCAGTTTACATTCCTGCCAACAGTGCATGAGAGTTGCTTTTTCTCCACATCCTTGCCACCACTTGTTTTTCATTGTAGTCATTCTGACTAGTGTGACATGATATATCGTCATGGTTTTGATTTGCACTTCCTTGATGATTACTGATGTTGAGCATCTGTGCATGTGTCTGTTGACCATCTATATATCTTCTTTGGAAGAATGTCTATTCAGATCCTTTGCCCATTTTAATCAGATTATTGTGGGAGTTTTTTGTTGTTGTTGAATTGTATAAGTTCTTTATATATTTTAGATACTAACCTCCTATCAGACATATCATTTATTAATATCTTTCCCATTTAGTAGGTTGCCTTTTCATCATGTGGATGGTTTCCTTCACTGTGCAAATGTTTTTGTGTTGTTTTTTTTTTTTTTTTTTTTTGGTATACTCCCAGTAGTTTATTTTTGCTTTTCTTTCCCTTGCCTCAGGAGACATATCTAGAAAAATGTTGACAAGATCATTGTCTAAGAGATTACTATGTATGTTTTCTTCTTGGGGTTTTATGGTTTTCTGTCTCTCATGTAGGTCTTTAATGCATTTTGAGTTTATTTTTGTGTATGGTGTAAGAAAGTGGCCCGGTTTCATTATTTTGCATGTACCTGTTCAGTTTTCTCAGCACCACTTATGGAAGAAATTCTCTTTTCCCCACTGTACATTCTTCCCTCCTTTGTCATAAATTGACTATATAAACAGGAGATTATTTCTGGGCTTTCTGTTTTGTTCCATTGATCTACATGTCTGTTTTTGTGCCAGTACTGTATTGCTTTGATTGTTATAGCTTTGTAGTATATCTTGAAATCTGGGATTTCAAGCTTTGTTCTTTCTCAAGATAGCTTTAGCTATTTTGGGTCTTTTGTGGTTCCATTGTAACATTAGGATTATTCTAGTTCTGTGAAAAATGCTGTTGATATTCTTCTAATCCATGAGTATAGTATGTCTTTCCATTGTTCCCAGCTTTTTTTTTTTTTTCCACTGTTTTACAGTTCTCAGAGTATGAGAGTCTTTCACCTCCATTGTTAAGTTTATTCCTGAGTGTTTTCTTCTTTTTGGCACAATTGTAAGAGAAATTGCTTTTTTAGCTTTTCTTTTTGCTACTTTGTTGTTACTTTTAAAATTGAAACCAATTTCTGTGTATTAATTTTGTATCCTGCAACTTTTTTGAATTCATTATTACTTCTAAAAGCATTTTGGCGGTCTTTAGGGTTTTTATATATAGTCTCATGTCCTCTGCAAATAGTGAAAGTGTTACTTCTTTATTACCAATTTAGAGTCCTTGAATTTATTTTCTTGTTGGTTGTTATGGCTAAGACTTCCAGTACCAAATTGAATAAAAGTGGTGAGATTAGACACTTCTGTCTTGTTCCTGATCTCAGAGGAAAAGTTCTTAATTTTTCATCACTGAGTGTGATGGTAATAGCTCTGGGTTTGTCATCTGTGGGCTTTGGTATGTTGAAGTATGTTCCCTCTAAACTCACTTTGTTGATAGTTTTTATCATGAATAGATTTTGAATTTTGTCAAATGCTTTTTCTGCATCTATTGAAATGATCATATGATTCCTGTTTTTTGGTTTTTTGATGTGGCGTATAATGCTGATTAATTTGCAAATATTGAGCCATCCTTATTTCCCTGAAATAAATCCCACTTGATTGTGGTGAAGGATTCTTTTCATGTATTGTTGAATGTGGTTTGCTTATATTTTTTGAGGATTTGTGCATCTGTACTCATTAGGGATATTGGCCTATAGTTTTCTTTTTTTGTAGCGTGTTCATCTGGTTTTTGCATAAAAGTAATGCTAGCCTTGTAGAATGCATTTGGAAGCTTCCCTTCTTCTTCTATTTTTGGAATAGTTTGAGAAGAATAGTTATTAATTCTTCCTTAAATATTTGGCAGAATTGACCTGTGAATCCATCTGGGTCTGGACTTTGGTTTGTTGGGAGTGTTCTGATTACTGATTCAGTATTGTTACTAGTAATCAGTTTAATGTTCAGATTTTCTTTGTTTTCTTAATTTAATTTCAAAAGGTTATATGTTTCTAGGAATTTATGCATTTTTTGTAGGTTGTCTAATTTGTTGGCATATAATCTTCCATACTAGTCTTAAAATCCTTTGTATTTCTATAGTGTTAGTTGTTACTTTGTTTCACTTCTGATTTTATTTGGGTCCTCTCTTTTTCCTGATGACTCAGGCTCAAGGTTTATCAATTTTGTTCATCTTTCCAAAGAATCAGCTCCTGGTTTTCTTGATCTGTTCTATTGGTTTTTGTCTCTATTTGATTTGTTTATTTCTGCTCTAATCTATATTATTTTTTTCCTTCTATGGCTTTGGGCTCTGTTCTTTCTCTAGCTGCTTTAGGTGTAACATTGTTTGTTTATTTGAAATTTTTCTTGTTTCTTGAGATAAGCCTGTATTGCTATAATCTTCCTTCTTAATACAGCTTTGGCTGCATCCCAAAGATTTTGGACTGTTGTGTTTTCATTTTCATTTGTCTCCATGTATTTTTTATTTCCTTTTTGATTTCTGGGCTGACCCATTTGTTACTTAGTAGCATGTTATTTGGCCTCCATGTATTTGTGTTCTTTCCAGATTTTTTCTTATGATTGATTTCTAGTTTTATTCCATTTTGGTCAAAAAAGATGAATGATATTATTTCAGTCTTTTTTAATTTATTGATACTTGTTTTGTGATCTAACATGTGATCTCTTCTGGAAAATGTTCCATGTGCACTTGAAAAGAATGTATATTCCAGTGTTTGGGGATGGAATTTCTAAATATATCTGTGTCCTTCAAATGTGTCCTTCAAAGCCACTGTTTCCTTGTTGATTTTCTGTGTGAATGATCTATCCATTGATGTAAGTGTGGTGTTAAATTTACTACTATTGTTATATTACTATCACTTTCTCCCTTTGTTAATATTTACCTTATGTATTTAGGTGTACCTCTCTTGGGTACATAGATATGTACGATTGTTATATCCTCTTGTTGGATTGCTCTATCATTACGTAAAGCCCTTTCCCCCCCCCTTGTTACAGTCTTTGTTTTAAAATCTATTTTGTCTGGGGCGCCTGGGTGGCACAGCGGTTAAGCGTCTGCCTTCGGCTCAGGGCGTGATCCCGGCTTTGTGGGATCGAGCCCCACATCAGGCTCCTCTGCTGGGAGCCTGCTTCTTCCTCTCCCACTCCCCCTGCTTGTGTTCCCTCTCTCGCTAACTGTCTCTATCTCTATCGAATAAATAAATAAAATCTTTAAAAAAAAATAAAATAAAATCTATTTTGTCTGATAGACATACTATTCCAACTTTTGGTTTTTGTTTTTAATTTTTGGGGTGTTTTTTGGTTTTGTTTTTTTGTTTGGTTGGGTTTTTTGCTTTTGTTTTTGTTTTACTTTTACTTTCATTTCCATGGTGAACATGTTTTTGCATCCCACCCCTTTCAATCTGTATGTGTCTTTAGGTCTGAAGTGAGTTTCTTATAGGCAGCATATAGATGAGTCTTGTGTTTGTTTGTTTTTTAATCTATTCCAATTATTGGTACAGACTTTCCATGGAGATAGAGGCTGTACCAAGCTGTTACTCTCATATTTTTAACAGTGGAATCTCAGGCTGTTTTTTTTTTTTTTTATTTAAAGATTTTATTTATTTATTCGACAGAGATAGAGACAGCCAGCGAGAGAGAGAACACAAGCAGGGGGAGTGGGAGAGGAAGAAGCAGGCTCATAGCGAAGGAGCCTGATGTGGGGCTCGATCCCACAACGCTGAGATCACGCCCTGAGCTGAAGGCAGACGCTTAACCGCTGTGCCACCCAGGCGCCCCTGTTTTTTTTTTTGTTTTTTTTTTTTAAGATTTTATTTATTTATTTGACACACAAAGAGCACAAGCACGCAGAGCAGCAGGCAGAGGGAGAGGAAGAAGCAGGCTCCTTGGAGCTCAATGGAGGGCTCTATCTACCCCAGGACCCTAGGATCATGACCTGAGCCGAAGGCAGACACTTAACTGACTGAGCCACCCAGGCACCCTCTCAGGCTGTTCTGATTGCCAGGAGCAGGAATTTACTCAGAAACTAAAGTAAATAAACAAGGAAACCTGGGTTAGAAATGTTTTTGTCCTCAGTTCTGCTGGACAGAAATGGGGTGTGTGTGTGTGTGTGTGTGTGTGTGTGTGTGTGTGTGTGTGTGTGTGTATGTGTGTTGCCTTCCCTAAAAAGACCATAATAACATGCTATACTGACAGACAATTTTAGATCACCTAACCTTTTCACATATCATGTGTAATATTATAACAGCATGAGTATAATAAGAAGTAGATTAGGCAAAAACTATTACTTATTTATATACAGAGAAGATGAAACTTAAGTGGTTTGACCATTATTTTTTTCCTTAAATTTTTTTTAAGATTGTATTTATTTGAGAGAGAGAGCGCGCACCAGCAGGGAGAGGGACAAAGGAAGGGGGGAGCAGGAAACCCAATGAGGGGCTCAGTCCCAGGACCCTGAGATCATGACCTAAGCCAGAGTCAGCTACTTAACCAGCGAGCCACCCCGACACCCCTGCCCATTATTTTCTAAACTCAGTGATAAAGTATTGTTTTTGGTGTGTGCATTGGGAAATGGTGGTGCTGCTTTCATTTAGATAACATCTTGTGGGTAGGACTCTTTGAAATAATATTTGAGCTGAGACCTAAAGAAATAAGAACCAGCCATTCACAGAGATAAAAGGGAATATTTGAGGCAGAGCAAATAGCAAGGACAAAGTTATATGAAACAGTAAAAAAGAAGCAAGTACTCTAAATAGCTAATACTTGGAGCTTATTTAAGCAAACCATATAGTTATTATACAGCCTTTAAATGTATTGTTTATTGTGAGATTTAGTATTGTGGGAAATTGTTAATCTACCATAGTAAATGAGAATGTAAAGTCATAATTTTAAATACTATGTAGTTAGAAATACTATTTAAAATTAAAAGAAATATAGAAGAAAGTATATGAAATATTAGCAGTGTTTTATTGAGAAGTGGGGTCATAGGTGATTTATTGGTGATCTACATTATTTTCTACATTTTCTGCATTTTATTTCTCAACTTTGTTTCAAAGAAAGTTCTCAAACATCTTTCATCAAACAGCATTATCCTGGGGCACCTGGGTGACACAGTCAGTTGAGTGCTACTCTTGGTTTTGGCTCAGGTCATGATTTCAGGGTCCTGAGATTGAGCCCCATGTTGGACTCCATGCTCAGCACAGAGTCTGTTTATGATTCTCTCTCCCTCTCCCTCTCCCACTCATGCTCTCTCTCTCTCTAAAATAAATAAATAAAACTTTTAAAAAGAAACAGCATTATCCTGAATACTGAAATTCATTTAAATATTGGCGTGTCTTGAATATATTTTTCTGAAAAGTGAATATATTAGAAAGTTAAAGTATAATATTGCTACCAAAGAATCATCCAGTGCATCATTTTATGAAAACTTCCAATATTACACATAATCATACCCATTTTATAAATACATTTAAGAAAATAAGATTGTAACTATGTATGCATCATGTCCACACCTACGTACTTCACACCACCTGGAGGTATTAAATGGAAGGAGTTCCAAAATTTGTAGACCTCTCTTAACCACCTGCCAGCAGTTTCAGAGTTCCTTTGTTTGTTTGTTCTTAACCAGTGACTTTTTAATTCTGTATTTCAGACAAAGAAGTAAAAATAGTTTGGGATACAAATTGCCACATTGCATTTGAATCTATTTATTCTTTAATGTAATTTTTTATATTTTCTATAACAAGTATGTATTACTTCTATTTTTTTGTTTTTGAATAGTGTAAATACTGACTCGGCTTATTTTTAACTAAAAAAAATTAAAACACTATTTTAAAAAAACCATAACAGTCTGAAGACCTTTTAGCCAATACTTCCGGTCTCGATCATTTTCCATTGTCCGCAGGAAGGATCAACCTTAGGAGTTTATTTTATAAACGTCTGGCCTTTTAAAGAAAAGGAAAAAAAGATATACAAACACACACACACACACATACATACACACATAAAGAGAGAAAGAGTGAAAGAAATATATATACAGAAATATAAATATATATATATCTAGAAAGATGTATGTCTGGAAATATATATAGACAGAAAGATACATATCTAGGAATATATATATCCATATAGTATATGGCATCGTTCTGCCTATGGTATTTCTGTTAAAAGTGGTATTATACTGTATTAAATTGTGCCACAGTAGTTTGTTCCTGTTGAATCGTATCCCGTTGCATGAATATGCTGCATTTTTGTTTGTAGTTTTTCTTTTGATATGAATTTTCTGTACAGTGAAATATAGAAATCTTAGATGTTCATTTGCTATTTTAACAAATGCACACACCCATGTATATAGTCTCCACTAAGATATAAAACCTTACATCATTCCAAAAAGTCTCCTGTTCCCCTTCCCAGCCAATTTCTGTTTTAAACCTTGGAGCCAACTACTATTCTGATCTTTTTCAGCCAGAGTGTAACCTCACTTACTGTAGAATTTTACAAAAATAGAATTAGGTGCTATGTACTCTTTGGTGTAAGGCTTCTTTCGTTAAACAGTGCTTTTTGTGATGCACTCATGATGTTTTGTATATAAGTAATTTATTTCTTTTTACTGCTGAATAGTATTCCACTCTATGAATATACTAAAGTATATTTATCTGTGCCTCCACAAATCCCCTTGGCAATACTTTTTCTGGCCTAGCTACCGCCTTGGAGAACAACTCAACCTTGGCTCAGTCCAGCAGCTACTCCAGCAAGCAGATCAACAGCATTTGCCTCGTGGGGCTTCTCTGTTGTCACTGAAGCATTAGATACAGTGAGGCGCATTCAGTTCTCACATGTGTATGACCTGGAGGTGAGAGGGTGTTAATGCCCATGGGGCACATTTTGGATCAGTAGCAGATGGGCACCAGCAGATACATTTTTCTCCCGTCATCCCTCAGCAGACTATAGATCACACTACGTGTAGTTGGGACACAGTTCATAACCCTCTCCTAAGATTGTACTCGATACCTATTAAAGGCCTACTCAGAAATCTATCCTCTCATATTTTCTCTTCCTTTTTACCTCACTCACTCTCTTTTTCTCTCATGCCTACACTCCCTAATAAAGTAATAGCATGTAAACTTCTGCCATACTTTGGACTCTGGAGAACCCCAGCTAATGCATCCTATCTGTAGAAATTGATTTTATTTTAAATTTTTTTCCTTGTATTCACCTGAAGGGTTTCTCTGGGGTCTTTCCAGTACGTCAAGTACATTTTTCTCTATTACCAAGCTTCCTATTCTCTAACTTAAGTCATATTTACTGAGCATCTTCTATATGCCAAGCATTCTTCTAAGTAACAGGAATACAGTGATTAAATTTATTAAACATAATATTCATGATTCCCTTTTGATGGCCAGAAGTTATATAGAAATGGTTTGAAGGCTATTGATCAGCCATTTCTAGTCACTTCTGTTACCTTGCCTCCATTGCTTTGCTCTGACAGTAGCAGAAATAATAGTATTTTTAAAAACATGACTATTGGTATATTTTTAATTTTAGATTCAAAGACCTTTATATCTAATGTAGCCACAGGCTATTTTAGATTCCTGTGACAGGGACTTGCAAATGGATAGTAGATGTCCTGTAGAGAGAATCTGGAGGACACTTTGGTTCACAGAAAGTACAGTCTCTCAAGTAGGACTACTGATAAATCAGGATTAGCCTTCTGGTATTCATCCCATATTATTTCCCCTGAATCACTTAAGGCCAATTGAAACACATAGTTATGGCTATAAATGGGGAAGGGTGAATTTCCCAATTAAAAAAAAATCAATAAATTGTTGGCAGAAGATGGGTGGAATGAATGAATGCTGGAGAGACTTCCCCAAAAGTGTCCACTAACCCAAACCATATCAGATCTGAATGGTTTGTAGGAATTAGGGAAGAATAGAGGTGAAATAGTAGGCAGAAGGAACAGCTTATGCAAAAGTTCCAAATTAGGGAGGAATTTGGTCTAATTGAGAAAGAAAAGGATAGTTTTTAGAGATGTCATTTAGGGTTCTGAGTCAATTCTTGCCTAAAGCTAGATGCACTTCTAGATTTTTCGATTACTGGCACCAGCAGATTCCATTTTAACTTTTGAGCCACTTTGAGTTGGGTTTTCTGTCATTTGTAACAAAAAGAGTTCTAACAAGATCTTGACTTAAATGCCACTACCTCAAGGAAGCCTTTCTGGACCCCAAACTAATTTGAGTTCCTCTGTTTTATGCTTTCTTAGCATGCTTTTATCCTGTGCCACAAGACCAAAAGCTCCATAGTGTATCCTCAGAGCCTAGGAAGTGGCTGGTACACAGTGGGGACTCAATAAATATTTGTTGAGAGAATATAGAAACAAAAAGCTGAATTAGGAAATGGCAATGAAAATAAAGGGAATCATGGTTAAGGGAGTACGGGGGAACATTGGAACTGTTGAACTAAACTTGGCAAGGATTAGATGTAGGACATGAGGCGCAAGAGTCAAATCTGGGGGAGAAGTGAATTCGAGTTAGAATATATTAAGATTGGAGTCCTAGGATGGTTATTTACAAAAGGCAGTGATAAATTTGTATTTGGAGATTAGAAGAGGGACAAGATTAAACAAAGATTTTGCTGGTATCAGTATTAAGGAAATAGATTTGGAGGATGGTAAGAAAGGGTAAGTTCACCTAGGGAAATAGAAAGTGCAGAAAACAGTCTTCATAAAGACCATTACTAAAAGGACATTGGCAGAGAATACATATATAAAAAGTCAGTAACAATAGACAAAATGAGGGATAGCAGCCATACGATGAAATATTACTTGATCATGAAAGGAATGAAATACTGGTACATACTACAACACTTTGAAAACGTTAAGTGAAAGAAGCCAGATACAACAGGACGTGCTTTGTATGATTCTGTTTATATGAAGTGTTCAGAACAGGCAAATCTATAGCTTCAGAAAGTAGATTTGTGGTTGCCAAGGGTCGGTGCCAGGCGGAGGGGAGAGGGAAGTGGGAAGTTACTGATAATGGGTATGCAGTTTCTTTTTGGAGTGAGGAAAATTTTCTGATATTCGATGGTGGTAATGGCTGCACAACCTTATGAATATACCAAAGCCCCTGAATTGTACACTTTAAAATGTTGAATTTTACGGTGCATGACTTATATGGCAAAAAAAAAAAGGCAGTAATAGGTAGAAATTGTACACAAGACACATTTAAAGGAAAAGGTAAATAAAGCAGATGGACAGTTATGGTGACGCCAGAAAAGACAAAGGAAAGTTCATTCTCTCTCCGTCTCCTTCTCTCTCCAACATTAAGACAAAGTAAAATGTGTTCCAGAGAATAATGATTGCATTTTGTAGTCTTTAAGAACATGGTAACTAGTGTCTTTTCACTATGTGGTTGTGTATTACCAACTGGAAGTGTAAATAAAGCTATAATATCTTGATATTTTCCTTTTGGAGCTAACCAGTGACCTGGAATTTGTATTTTTCTTCCCTTAAGTAGACATGGCAGAAGACTGTAAATGAGGTGAAAACTTTCCAGAATTACCAATGTGTTAGAAATGTTATATAGCAAAACACCCTTCCTTTAATTTCTGACAGGATAGTAATTTTTTTAGTGTATGTGATTATTAAATTTAAATGCTTCCACAAAAATATGCATAGAATATATACTGCATCATTTATCATTTTGTAGAGATCTAATAACTTGTGCAGAACATGTAGTGTTTTTAAAATAACTGCTGGCACATCCTTGGTTTTCAGACTAAAAAGAGAAGATATTCTCAAAAAGTGACCAGCACTACAGAATATTGCAAACATTTTGTTTCAAATGCCAGAAATGGGGGTGGTAAGCAATACAACTTATATAAAGCAAAAGTCCTAAGGTTTTCTGTAAAAAAACAGTAAATTTTAGAGCTCATATGTAACTCTAGAAAGAGCCAGAAATGGCAGAAATATATTCTTTCAATTTGCTGAAGAAGGGTTTCCATTCTAATTAATTGCTTTTAGTCCCTAAACCCAAGTAATCTGGGGAAATTTATAAATTCTAGCCTGAGCATTTGCAATTGTTTACTGTGAATGTGGCACATTTTCAGTTCTTTCAAGGCAAAGACTGTTTCCTTAGTTTTTTTACTTCATTTAACTTGATTTAAATTGATTATCATTTTGGTTTAATATTCATATTTATTAAGAGCGCAAATAAGCTGCACAAAATTGCATTCCCCCGAGCTTTTAATGGGATAAATATAACTCTCCCAATGGACAATATAGGAAAAATGACCGTGTGTACTTCTTTGGAATTTTCTCTTTTATACATATATCTAGTTTCTTCAGTATATAGGGTGGAGCCCAGAAGGGATTTTATTTATGAAGCAACATAGTGAATACATGGTTTCTGAATAACTCTATATCTGATGGCCTGGGTAGTACTCAGTATTGTATTATTAACCTGCAGACATACAGAGAGGTATGATGATGTGTGGGAAAAAAATATTCTAAGCCATCATTGGTCACCTGTTAGAGGTATGTGGAGTCTTCATTTAGTCTCTTCCTTTCTGCGAGTATGCTGGTAGATCACAGGAATAAGTATTGGGAAATTTCCACTCAAAATTTTGGATTACAACAGACCCCATATTCATTTGAGACCCCACAAATTCTGTTTTTCCTTTACCACAGGTTGTAGGGATTTGGTATGTTTCGTCTTTGCACCTGCTCACTACTAACATTTACTCTAGACCTTGGGATGTTATTCTGGATTTTTTTTTTTTTTTTAAGTAAAACGATAGCCGGGATATCTAGATCATTTTGACATAGATTCCTAGAATTAACTCTCATCTAAAGATATGTTTCTGTTTAGCAAAGTGCTATAAAAAACAATCCAGATAAAGTAAGTTTCAGTCTATCTAGAATAGCTTATTAAGGTGAATATTTTTATTAAGCAACCCCATATGAATTGCCAATTATCAAATAATTATAATGTAGAAAGTATAACTAAAACTCTATCAAAGATAATTTCATCTTTCCTTAATGCTTTAGAGGCCATCTCAGAGTATTATAGTAGCTCTTGCTTTTCATTTTAAATGATGTTATTTATCAAGGCACCAGGGTGGTTGTTAGTTGAGTGTCTGACTCTTGATTTCAGCTCAGGTCATGATTTCAGGGTCCTGAGACAAGCCCCGCGGTCAGCATGGAGTCTCCTTGTCCCTCTCCCTTTGCTCCTCCCATCGTGTGCGTGCTCGCTCACTCTCTCAATAAATAAAATCTTTAAAAAGATAAAAAATTAAAAAATAAATGAAGTTATTTGCCATTTAATAGAACTGTAAATATTAAGCTCATTGATTTTTCTCTTGATATTGTGGTATATCTAGATGTGGCTTTCTGAAGTAAATGCTCCATACTTTCTTCCTCTCGCCTTCCCTGCAGTATGCTACCATTCTTTTTTTTTTCACTTTTATTATTTTATTTCATTGTTAATTTTTTAAATTTACATTTTAGGTCGTTAACATACTGTACAATATCAGTTTCTGGAATAGAATTCAGTGATTCCTCACTTATATACAACATCCAGTGTTCATCACAAGTGCCTTCCTTAATACCCATCACCCATCTAGCCGATCCCCCTCCCCCATCAACGTTCAGTTTGTTCTCTATAGTTAAGAGTCTCTTATGGCTTGTTTCTCTCTCTTTCTTTTCCCCCTTCCCATGTGTTCATCTGTTTTTTTTCTTAAATTCCATATATGGCTGAGATCATATGGTATTTATCTTTTGCTGACTGACTTATTTCACTTGGCATAATACACTCTAACTCCATCCATGTCATTGCAAATAACAAGATTTCATTCTTTTTTATGGCTGAGTAATATTTCATTGTATATATATGTTCCACTTCTTTTTTTTATAATAATTTTTATTATGTTATGTTAGTCACCATACAGTATATCCTTAGTTTTTGATGTAATGTTCCATGAGTCATTATTTGCGTATAACACCCAGTGCACCATGCAATATGTGCCCTCCTTAATACCCATCACTGGACTATCCCAGTCCTCCACCCCCCTCCCCTCTGAAGCCCTCAGTTTGTTTCCCAGAGTCCACAGTCTCTCATGGTTCATTCCCCCTTCTGTTTACCCCCCTTCATTCTTCCCTTCCTTCTCCTACCGATCTCCCTGCTATTTCTTATGTTCCATAAATGAGTGAAACCATATGGTAATTGTCTTTCTCTGCTTGACTTATTTCACTTAGCATAATCTCCTCCAGTCCCGTCCATGTTGCTGCAAATGTTGGGTAATCGTTCTTTCTGATGGCTAATATTCCATTGTATATATGGAGCACATCTTCTTAATCCAGTCATCTGTTGAAGGGCATCTCGGCTCCTTCCAAGATTTAGCTATTGTGGACAATGCTGCTATGAACATTGGGGTGCATATGGCCCTTCTCTTCACTATATCTGTATCTTTGGGGTAAATACCTAGTAGTGCAATTGCTGGATCATAGGGTAGCTCAATTGTTAACTTTTTGAGGGACCTCCACACTGTTTTCCAAAGTGGCTGTACCAACTTGCATTCCCACCAACAGTGTAAGAGGGATCCCCTTTCTCCACATCCTCTCCAACATTTGTTGTTTCTTGCCTTGTCCATTGCTACCATTCTTCTTGTGCTTCTTAGAGCTTTTATTTCTGTAGATCCCAGATAGAAGAGAACTGGCCATCATTTAGACCCCACATTATATTTTTTCCCTAAATTATCTTGCTTAGTAAGATGAAATTGTCAATATTGCCAATTCACTAAAAGCTTACATGCTTCAATACATTATCTAATACAGGCTTATGGCCCAAATCACCTTTGCTTTCTACCTCCTAGTGTATTTGTTCTCATACTTTTTGGTCTCAAGATCCCTTTAAAATCTTAAAGTTATTGAGAACCCCAAAGAACTTTTGTGTATATGGATTTTAAATATTTATCATATTATAAATTAAAACTGAGAAAATTTTTTAAAGATTTATTAATTCATGCACAGATAATAATAAACCATTACATGGAATCATAACATATATTATGAAAAATAAATTATTCAAACAAATTGAGAAGAATGGCATTTGTTTTAATTTTTGCAAATCTCTTTAATATTTGGCCTAATAAACAACATATGTATTCTCACATCTGCTTCTGCATACAGTCTGTTGCCATATGTTGTTTTGATTGAAGCATATGAAGAAAATCCAGCCAGACACATAGTCAGAAAAGGGAATTGTATTCTAATAGCTTTTCAAGATGATTTTGGATAGATGTCTTTGATATTAAACCAAAACTTGACAAGCGCTAGATTATTAAAGGCTAGTTGCAATATGGAATCTGACACCTGATGTGAACTTTGAATACTCTGTTACATTAAAATCCATTGGTCTGTCTTTACACTTTGAGTGCTTCATTTTCTTATGCATAGTTTTGTAATACCATGCATTAGACATTTGGAAACTATTGGTTTACTGAATTATACAGCTCTTCTAAGTATTGTCATATTTCATTAAGCAATATCAAAAAATTGTTAATATCATCTCTTCAGAAAAGCCTGTAAGTATTGGGAAGCTAAAAGCATATAGAACTTTTCCAAAATTTTGATTTTTGCTTGAAAGCCCAAACTTTATCATTTTATTTGGCAACACATACTATCAGTTTTTTCCCTTGAAGTGACAGATTTGCTTTGTTCGTTTCTGTGAAAATGCCTGTCAAATAACTGGATCTGAATAATGAGTTTGCTTGGCCATTGTTTACTACATAACAGTGGTATTCAGTGGGAGAAACAGCTAGTTCAGCTCACAACTAAAACAATAACAAAGGTGCTTTTTCTTAAAATAACCATATGCTTCGGTATGCAGCAGAAATGCTTTCTCTGTACTTCCTGTTTCTCTCACATGGAGTATTAAAATTAATGAAAATTAATCTTTTTCCTGCTTCATCAAGGGCATTCTTAGCAAAAACTGGCTTTTGGCTTTTTTCTCCCCTGTATGTGGTAGAACACACACACACACACACACACACACACACACACACAGAATAAAGTAATTAGGTGCAAATTTTAACTTACTTTAATTATATTCATTACTCCCTTTGGAGACAATTTGAAGCGAAATCCAATTATGATATTGATTTCAACTCATACTTTTCAAGAAAATAGAATTATAAAAAATATGTTTTTGAAAAGAGTAAGTATATAACACTGCTAGAAAATAAGACAGCATACCATCCGTGGGCCACAGTCTTTCAGGAATATCTAGAGGGTGGGGGGCAGCTTGCATTTATTTAGAAAATGAAGCGAATTTATTGTTTTCTTAAAGGCCAAGATATAAACTGATGTAGAATTAAGAGCAGTTCTCATTGGAGACCTGGAGTAACTTCAAGATCCATTAGGAAGAACCGTGAACGCATATTGCTAAGTGAAAGACGCCACTCTGAAAAGACTACATCCTGTGTAATTCCTATTATGGGACATTCTGGGAAAGGAACACTTACAGAGATCAGTAGTTGCAGGGGTTGGAGAAAAGGTAAAAGGGATGAATAGGGGGAGCACAGGAGTTTTAGGGCAGTGAAACTATTTTATGTGATATTGTAATTGTCGGTAGATGACAGTTATTTGTTAAAACTCGTAGAATGTTCAAAACCAAGACTGAACCCTAATGTAAACTGTGGACTTGGGCTCACTTTGGCAGCACATATGCTAAAATAATAAACTAAGGACCTCAGTTAATAGTAATGTGCCAGTATTGGTTATCAACTCTAAAAATGTACTGTAATGGCACCAGAAGGTGAAACTCTATGTGCTCGCTTATGTGTGTGTGTGGTGGAGGTATGTGGGAATTCTTTGTATTTTCTGTACAATTTTTCCGTAAACACAAAACTCATTTTAAAAAGTCTCAAATACAATGTTAAATATAATGACAACAGCAAACACATACCAGGTGCTGTTCTGAATGCTTTATATATATAAACTCTTTTAATCCTTTCGACAACTATGAGTTATATACTCTCAGTATCCCTACCTTACAAATGAGGAAAGTGAGACCCCAGGGAGTTTAGTAATTTGCATAAGGTCACGCAGGCAGTGGTGGTAAAACCCAAACAGGCTCTGGAGTCTTGCTCTTATTCACTGCCCTACTCTCACTTACTAAGTAAGAGGAATAAGGCCAAATACAGCAGTAATCACAGTATTGTAAATGAGCTAGAGGTACTGTTGTTTTGTCATTATTACTAATAACAGCTCCTGGGCTGTTAATTTTTGTGCTACTTTTTACTCTTTTTTTTTTTTTTTTGAAACATTGCTTTAAGCATATTACTTATCAGATAACTTTTTCCTCTTCTGAGACTGGAAGCCCCTAGAAAGGAGTTTGAGAGACTGCATGTGTATGGTTCTTTGTAGAATAATTCCCCCCAGAGCCAAAAGTAGTTGTACATTGGGTATCTATTATACTTAGTTACTAATTTTAGTAACAATGCCTTAAAATTTACTTCCCTGTAGATCCTATCTAAATTTGTCTTTTTCTTTTAACTTACATCATAATCAGCAGCAGCTAACATTTATTATTTGCTAGGACATTTTGTAGACCATTAACTCACTTAAGGATGTGGTAGTGAAGAAGAATGCTGCTCCAGACGCGTACGGGCTGGATTGAAATCCCTGCTTCACCACTAGCGGTTGGAGTTAGCGAGCTCCCTGCTTCTCAGTTTTCTTTATTCTAAAAAATGATGATAGTAATAGTACCTACTTCATAGGCGTTTTGTGTTGAGGAAATTAGTTAATATGTACAACTTTTGTCTTATTTCTAAGTCCCAAAGTATTTCAAGGGGAACGCAAGATAAACATTTAGCTCTGTGACAGATGTACTGTGTAAGAGGAAAAATGTTATGCTGTGTTCATGTCATTTTGGTTTGTAAATAGGTATTAGATCATCTGTTTTCTCTTAACGTCCATTCTGTGTTTAGATCTAATCACAAAAACTACGCAGAGGAAAATTAGAATCAGTCTCACGCAGACACTTATCTCCTCTTAATATTTTTCTGAATGAATATCCTACATCTTTTTTTTAAAGATTTTATTTATTTATTTGAGAGAGAGAGAGCTTGAGAGAGAGATCACCAGCAAAGGGGAGTGGGTAGAGGGAGATGCAGGCTCCCCTCTGAGCACAGAGCCTGATGCGGGACTCGATCCCAGGACCCTGGGATCATGACCTGAGCCGAAGGCAGATGCTTAACCGACTGAACCACCCAGGCGCCTGAATATCCTCCATCTTTTAATAGCACTTCCAAGGAGGTGGTTTCAGCAGTCCTGCTGCCGTGGCCCTCAGTGTTGCTATGGATAACTCTAGTTTGTCTGTGTTCCTCAAAGTAACTACAAATATGTTGTGATTTTTATACAAGGAGAGGCACGTAAACCTACCCTATCCTGCGCTTCTAGTTTAGATTTGCTTTTTAAGTAACCCATCGTAGACTGAGCTTGGTTAAGTCCGTTAAAATCCCTAGCTCTTCTTTACATAAATTGCGTTTAGCTAAGTTTTTTTCATCTTCTATGTGTGCAGTCCATTTTGGAATCTCCAATTAGGAATTTATATGTATCCCTGTTAAATTCAATCGTGATTTCAGCCCAGCCACCTGTTGAAATTTTTTTTTTAAACTTGACTCTGCCAACTGGTTTAGTGTAGTTTACATTTTTATATTACTTGCTAATGGCATACCTTGTTCCAGAAAGAATTTTGATTCTTAACTAGCCAGCTCTCTATTTCTGTCCCCTTTCACACATTTCTGATAAGCATTTCTGGGGTCTTCATCTGGGATAGTTGAAATAGTGAGGAGAAGAATGAGTTCACAGACACGCCTATTAAAAACCTCTTTCTAGGTTGGCAGTGATCCATTAATGAGTAATTAATTTTTTAAATATAGTTGTCCAACTAATGGGAATTTAAATAAAAACTTTTAAAAATGTACCTATCCATCCAACAGCAAATTTTCTGTTACACAACCCTACATCTGTGCAATTTGGAGAAAAACCCAGTAGAAGTCTATCCTTGAAGTAATTTGTTGTCTTCTTTATAACCATATTTATTAGCAGATGTAAATTTTTGTGAATTAATAGAAGTTTTCTGAATTAATAAAAACTCTTAAACCTTTTTAACTCCTTAAAACATAGTGAATTCCACAGGTCTTTACGTATGTTATTTCTGTGGTGATTGTTGCTTCACTTAGCTTAAAGAATAGATGAATAGTTGAAACCTCGTTTTCTAATTTCAAATTTATATTATTTTCAAAATATTGATGCATTTTTAAATAACAAAGATTTTATTTCTTTGTGTATTTTACTGAAGTCTAGTTACTTTTGTTGTATATGTAGAGGCAAAGAAATAGAATTCTGCACAAATATTTGGGTCACAATTTGAAATGCTTAAGAGTTTCTACAATTTATGGTTTTTTTATGCCATGGGTTTCTTCAAGGTTAATTAGTTCAAATCTCAAGGCACAGTCCTGAGAGTCTAATGCAAGCAGAATAAGCTAGCACTATGAAATAAAATTTAGTTAAGTCAGCATCTTACCTAAGGTTTTTTATCTGGGATGCCCCATTCAGTACTAAGTATTTATTTATGCCTTTTGCTTTGCAAATATCTTAGAAGTTTAGGAGAGATTATTCATATATCAATAATGAGTGAAAATTATGGATTTTGTTGCCTTTCCTGCAGATTTTTCTTTATTATTGTTCAGATCGTAGCCACAAGCTTTCTGTTAGTGAGAGACATTTACTTCATATCCTCTCTATTAAACTTTGTTTATGTTATATGGGATTTCACAGAATGTTATCTAGTGGATTACCTCGTGTCATCCTCACATCATCCTCACAGATGGGGAAATTGTGAGGCGAAGTCACAGGAATTCTGTTATCACACCTCATGCTACTACGTCTAAGCTGCCTCTTTCCTAAGTACCTCTTTCTTAACTATTCTTTTTGGGAGGGGGGAAGGGACTCATCCTATTTCCCGGCTACAAGGCTGATCCCAGAATTACCGCGAGTCTTTTTGCCTTGTTGTCTACTTCCTGACATATGTTCGGCTTTGGCCGTTTCTTGGCCTTGAGGTCCACAAAGGGACAAAGTATAGAGAAGGCATGCACGGTATGAGGATGTAGTCTGATATCCTGTTGCCCTCACTTTTCATCATCTGTGCATGCCCACATAAGGCTCCCTAACCTCATGACAATCACTTTATTTGCTGTGGTGGGAGTGGGATAGATGGGGAATCTATAATCCTGGGACTAGCATATCTGATACTTACTTAACTAGTACTGGTTAAATAGAGATACAGGTATGCTTCACTATGTTTGGGTATGTTTTAGCATTTAGCGTTATATAAAAATACTAAAAAGAATAAGACTTCTGGATTTTTCGTGTATGTTTTGAGTTTCTTCTCATGTTACAAGGTATCCTTTCTGTCACTTTGAATATGTCACAGAAACAGATATCATGTGCTTCTCACAAATATTTTTATTCATTTTAACAAAATATAAAGGCACTCTCTCTTTCTCAAGGAGACCAATCGCATACTGAACTAGGAAAAATTATTTTTGATTATGTTTTGCAGACTTTGAATGAGATGAGTACAGATGATGACAATGAATATGCAGAAGAAAAGGAAAGTTACATCTGTGCAGTGTGTCTGGATGTTTATTTCAACCCATACATGTGTTACCCTTGCCACCACATCTTCTGTGAGCCCTGCTTACGGACTCTTGCCAAAGACAATCCTGCAAGCACTCCCTGCCCATTGTGTCGGACAATTATTTCCAGAGTCTTTTTCCAGACAGGTAACTAACTCTTTTCTTTCATTAACATAATTGGCTGATTATTCTGACTACTGCTTTGTTCCAGTTCTAAAGGTACTTTATAAATTATTATGAGAAATTATAAATTATAATGAGAACATTATTGCAAATCATATACAGGATAATTTATTACTCTCCACTTTATAAAATTGTCCTTCCCCAATTCATAGAACTGTGTTGAAAATCACAGAATCCTAGATGAAGAGAGTTCTCATGTCTAAACCCTACTTTATGCTGAGATCTCTTCTAAGACATTCTAAGCACTCTTGACTTGGACATCTCCAGTGTCAAAGACATGCCATTAAAATTTGAAGCAGCCCTGTTGATTATTTATTCCTCATATCTGCCTTTTACTGCTACTCATTCCTTGGCCCTTGTTATCTCCTCTGGAGTCTTAGAGAATAAATCTGTAAATATCTGACAAAAACTTGGATGCCTTTCCTCCCCAGTCCACATCTTCTCAACATCCTTATGGTTCTTAAGCTCTCTCTTCTTGAATGAAAAATAAAATTGGGGCAAGGATCTGTTTACCTAAGTATCAGTAAAGATGGAATATAACGTAGTATTTATTCTTTTCTTTTTTTTTTATTTAAATTCAATTAGCCAACTTAGAGTGTATCACTATTTTCAGATGTAGTGTTCAATAATTTATCAGTTTCATATAACACCCAGGGCTCATCACATCACATGCCCTCCTTAATGTCCATCACCCAATTAACATAGTATTTAAAACACACTAATGGCGAGAGGAAACACTAATGAATGTGGAACATAGAGAATTGCTAAGGAAAAGGGAAGAATAATAGAAGTAAGCAGAGCTAATAGTTGTGGAGTGCACTACTGTGTGCCAGATGTCAGGGAGGAAAACGCTGTCTCCACATTCTGCAGGTGAGTACGGATGGGCAGGTACATAAACCGTATGACTATATGTAGTATATAATTAGATGAAGTATTTGGTTTTAAATATTCTGCCGCCTAAGGAAAGATAAAAGTAAGTACACAATTAAATGATTCTCATGATTCATTAAAAGAAACATCCCACTTCCTAAGAATAAGCGAACACTTAAAGGGATTTTTTTATGTGATTTCCCTTCTGGGGCATATTGACAAGCAGAGTAGGCAGTGTCCTCAGAAACATCGTCAGAGCAAATGCAGTATCAGGTTTCCTGACACTGTGTCCTTTGGTATACTCTGATAAAAGCTGAGGAAATAACAGAGTATAAATTAGGGAAAGTGACATTGCTAGTAGCCAAAACATTATGGTTATAGAAGTAACTTTTTAAATTATATAAGTAGTACAGTTACTTTTAAATTATAAAAGTAACTTTTTAAATTATTTAAATAGTACAGTAGTACAGTTTAGAGAAAAATCAGAACATCCAGATAAAATTATAAACTCAAAATCCTCTATAGTCCTAACATTTAAAGACCACCTTGAGTGAGTATCCTTCCAGAATATTTTATATATGTGTACTTAATTATTTTTCTTACAGAAAAAAATGTAATTATATTGTACATAAGGCTTTTAACCTGCTTGGCTTTACTTAAAAACATTTGTCATTATATCATAATCTACTTAAGCTATCTACTGTATGGGACATTTAGTTTAGTTATTTATTTATTATTATTTGCTGATATATGGGGATAAATATTTGCACACATCCCTGAGTATTTTTTTGCAAGGGATTTCCAGAAGGAGAACTGGTAGTTAAAGCCATGTGTGTTTTAAAGCTATGTATATGTTGCAAAATTATGCTCCAAAATTATTGTAAGCAGAATTATACAAGGGCTTATTTTCTTTACACTTTTTTGTTTTGTTTCTTTTTAAATCCTTGGCCTTGACCTTTGCTGGTTTTCCTTAGAGTTTGTTCATCTTTTTCTTGTTTATTAACAGGATTTTTTAGGGGCGCCTGGGTGGCTCAGTCGATTAAGCGTCTGCCCTCAGCTCGGGTCATGATCTCAGGGTCGTGGGATCGAGCCTTGCATTGGGCTCTCTGCTGGGGGGCAGGGGGTTGGGGGTCTGCTTCTCCCTCTCACTCTCTCTCAAATAAATAAGTAAAAACCTTTAAAAAAAATTTTTTTTAAAAATTAGTGTCAGCTTTTGTCATATGTGGTAAATCATTTCCCTGTTTGTCATTTGTACTTTAGTTATGTTTATTGTGTTTTATGAATGGGCAGAACTTTTATATTTTTATGTAGTCTCATATAGCAACCTTGGTGTTTATTATTTCTGATTTGGTGTTTATTATTTCTGATTTCAAAGTAGGTATTAAAAGACCTTACCTACTAAAGAATTATATAAACATTCTCTTTACCTACATTTATTTTAGGTTTCCATTTTGTCCTCATATCCCTGCATTTAACTCCACTTAACATCTTCTCTGGTGCCTGGTTTGGTTAAGAATGAAGTGCTTTTAAAATAAACTGAAGTTTCATATAAAAAAAAAAAAAGAATGGAGTGCTTTTTTCCCATGTCCTTAGACATTCAGCTTGGTAACATTTGTTGAACAATCCATTTTTCCTATTCTAATTGAATTGCCATTCTTTAAAAAATAATAATAACAATTACTAAAATATAAGTGTATTTCTTGGCAGCTGTTCTTTTCCATTCATATTTCTATCTTATCATATACCATTACTCTTTTTTTTTAAGATGTTACTTATTTTAGAGAGAGGAGAGAGAGTGTGCCTGTGAGTGGGGAAAGGGGCAGAGGAAGAGAGAGAATCGCAAGCAAACTTCACACTGAGCATGGAGCCCTTAGGCTGGGAGGCTCCGTCTCATGACTCTGAGATCATGATCTGAGCCAAAACCAAGAGCTGGATATTTAACCAACTGGGCCACCCAAGTTACCACCCCTATTACTTTACTCTTAAAACTGTTATATCTTGTATATTTTAATAATTCAAAAGTAAATTAAAATTGTAAGTTATGTGGGGATAATTCATATTTTTAATTGACATTGATACAATGTTGAGTGATTGTTATTATAGCATATCACTCTCAATACATTTCTACAATTTCCTTCCTAAAGTCTCTGCACAATTCTTACTAGCTTTCTGCCTGGTATTTTTGTTGTTGCTATTGTAAATGAGATATTTTTTTTTCCTTTTCTGGTTTCAAATGCTTTTGGTGATAGTTTGGAGAAGTTAGTTTACAATCTTAGAGTATTCTGTTAATGTTACTGAACCCTGACAGTTGTTTATTAAGTGAATGAATCATCTCAGTTACTTAATGTCACCATTCAGATTGTGGACAAACCAGGGGATAGTTACTGTCAAAGGTCAGAGTGGGAAAGCTATCATTTCCTAAAGGAACTCAAGATCTTTGGCCGATGAATAAGGGGTTAGTTGTAACATAATTCTGTTATAGTAGCTCACTGGATAGAGATAATAATGAGAGTCCCCCCAGATTTATTCCAGAGACTGTACTTGATCAAAATGATTTTAAACTTGAATTATAACATTCACTAGATAGGCAATATTTGCTTAAGTTACTTACTATTAGATGTGATCCTGAAAAAATACTTACATGTTAGAAGTTGGGAAGAGGAAGTGGGAAGGATATGTAGAAGGAATTGGTATCTTTTTTTTTTTTAATGCAAGTCAAGATATCCTGTTGAAAGTTGATAGAAGAAAGTTACAGTAGACACTATTGGTTGCTAATTAGTATCCATTACATCCTTCTTCTTTTCGAATATGACTCTGAGTTTTATTCAACTATTTGACTACCCCATGACCATGTGGCTTCTGGGTAGCAGACCCCATCCTTGGCTCCTTGGTAATCTGTCCCCTCTGCCAGTGATTGGTTCACAAATTAGCATGTGGTCCAATGAGATGAGAAGAAAGTTTGTCTTTACTCTTACGAGATGAGACAGAAAAGCCATTTTCTCTTCCATTGGACGTAAACAAGAACGTGTATAACAGGAATAGTTATTGGCAACCATCTTATGAGTAAGCGGGGAACCAGCTTGGTATGAAGCCTTTATTTTGGATGGCAGAACTGAGGAAAGAAAAGAACATGGGGTCTTGATAACATTGTTTAACCACTCAGTCAGCCAGCTTTGAAGCCCAATCTACCTTTAGATTTCCTGTTCCATTAAATATTAATTTTACTAATTAACTAATATAGTTGGAGGAAATTTTCTTTTAATTTCAACCAAGAGCATCCTAACCAATAAAAACATACTAATAAAGATAGTGAACAAAGAAACTAAAAATGATGATATGGTACAAAATCTTGAGAGGTTGTGAAAGAAGATAGTATAAAAAGTCCTAAATCCTCTTAGAAGAAGTCGATAATATTTAAAGATAATAAATAGTAAAGAATTTTCTGGATTGGTGGATCAGAGGCTCAGTCCTCATCCCAGCAAGACAACCATTTAATTGAGGAAAATGATTTTTTTAAATTAAAGCCTCTGGAAATTTTTCTAAGGACACAGAAAATAGAGAAGCACTTATTTTTTTAATCTAATATATACCACTATTCTCGGTAAGAACATAAAGACCCTGTAGCATTTGGATATCCACACACAAAAGAAAGGTGACTTTGGAGCCCTACCTTACACTGTTTACACACATGCACGCACGCACACACACTAATTAAAATGGAACAAAGACCTAAATGTAAGAGCTAAAATTATAAAACTCTTAGATGAAAACATAGGTGTAAAATCTTTTGAAATTGGATTGGGCAATGATTTCTTAAATGTGACAACTAAAGCACAAACAACCAAGGGAAAAAAACAGATAAATTAGACTTTATCAGAGTTGAAAACTTGTGTGCTTCAAAGGATATTATCAACAAAGTGAAAAGATAACCACAGAGTGAAAGAAAATATTTATTATAAGATATATGTGTGACAAGACCAAGTATCCAAAATATAGGAAGAATTCTTACAACGGAACAATAAAAAGACAACCCAATTTCAAAATGGGCAAAGAATTTTAATAGACACTTCTCCAGGGAAGATTAACAAAAAATGGCCAATATGCACATAAAAAAAATGCTCAACATCATTAGTTATTAGTTGCAAATCAAAACTCTGATATCACTTCATGCTCACTAATATGGCTACAATCACAAAGATAAAGATAATAACAAGTGTTGACAAGGATATGGAGAAATTAGGACTCGGGTATATTTTTTGTTAAAATATAAAATGTTGAAGTCATTTTGGGAAAAAGGAGGGTAAGTTTGGACAAGGCAGATTCTAAACTTGCTTGTGAGGTTGGGGAAGGTTCTGGTGTCCCAAATTAATTAGAGTGATTTTTCTTTGAAGATGAGAAGGACACCTATGTAGACAGGTGTGAGGAGGAAGACCTCTGGATAGGTGAGACCCTTCCCACTCTTTGACAACTTCACCACATTCTTTCAGACCCAGAGTCCCCACATCAGTACCCCAACACTAAGTCTATTTAGGGAGGTGCTATATGCCTCATAACAGGATCTGCAGGCCACCTAAAATCAGCATACCGAGGAAAGGAAAAGGCCATGGTTTATAAGCATTATGTGGAGTGGGGGTCATCAAAGTGACAGAGGAGGAATACCTCAGACAAGAACGTCATTGTTTTGTTGTGAGGGAACATATCATATTTTCTTGACTTTCTGACTGAAGCCTTCAAACCAACTGTGTCACTTCCCCTATTGTGGACAGTGAAGGATCCTTCTGTAGGCAGTATCTGTTGTTCAGGGATGCTATCCCATGGTTATATAGTAAATGGGAGTGTCTCAGGTACTGCAAAGGGACCCACAGGGTGAGTAAAACCTACTCCCCAACTGCAGAATCACTCAATGCCATCCCTCCTCCCCATTCAGATGCACCAAAACTTAGCAAGAATGATTCCCACTCTCGTTCCACTATTTGCATCCACTCAAGCTCCATCTGCCTTTTGTACCCACTATTCTTGTGCCCTTACTTAGTAGAACACGTGATGAGCAGATACACTGGTGAACTCTATTGGAAAAAAGGAAAGGAAATTTTACCTTGTGTATAGAAGTCTCTAACTAAATAAGGAAATGGCCTTTAAGCTAATCTAGGACTTTAAGCATGGAGAAGCCTATCATTTTTCACCAGGAATATTTTGGCTGTCTAAATAATTGGGGGATGATACTGGCATCTCCTCAGGGGGGGTAGTGATGATAGATATCCTAGAGTGTCTGGGCCAGTCCTACACAGTGAAGAATTTTTCTGTGTTCTGTCTGACAATCTCATGTCCTGCTGGGCTTTATCCAGGACATACAGCTCATCCAAAACAATATCACACTTCTCTTTTTATCTCCTGTGACAGTCTGTAATTGGTCTCAGTCTGTTATCCCTATTCCCATTAAGAGCATTTCACACTTCCTCTTACTCTCTACCAGTAAGTCTGGTCTTCTGATTCTCAGCTAATAGTGGTTTTGTTCTTGTCTCCATCCATGCCTCCACTCCTTTATTTCTTTGTTTGTCTTGTAAAGAATAGTCACTGAGCCTGAAATCCAAACTCATTCTTTTTATCAGTAAGAGTATCTGACTATGTCATGATGTACAGTCATTCTCAAGCTTTAATATGTGGAAATAAACATTCTTTATTATAAAAAAGAAATGTCAAAGTAAGCATATTTAGAGCAGCGTTGTTGAAACTCAATGAAAACGCAAAAACTGTCTTAAAATCTTCAGGGCTTCAAGGGCAATGCTTACTTTTTGCACCCGTGTAAGAAAGGCAAGAAAGTGCCATTTGCAAGGGATCTTATTTTGTACCCATGTGCAGCACCCATGTGGTACCAGCTTTACAATTTTTAATGTATCCCTGTACCGCCTGAATTATTTTCTTCTAAAGCATTTTCTTCGTATCAACACTTTTTTTCCTTAGATACCAACGTTAGCCTCATCCTTGGCAATATATTTGTGTATTTATGTTTGATCTAGTTTATACATTTCTTCTACTACACATTAAATAGGTAACTTTGACATTTTTAAACATTTTCATTCAATATCACCAAAATCATTTCACATAATGCTAGTGGTCTTAAAAATGACTGAGGTTAATCTCCAGAAAAAAAAACTGACAACAGGAACACTTAACAGTCCCTGGAGATTGGAAGTTGAGGTGGAAATAAGGAATGGAACAGATCATTGTTGTTCCGTTTTTTGTTTTGTTTTTGCCCGTTTTTGCCATTGGATTTTTTAAACCATTGGTGTGTGTGTGACTTTGATGGTTTTTTAAAGTGATGAACCAGACTGCAGCACTGAATGTGATGCAGTGGGCAGGGAAGATAGAACCCATTTTGTTTTCACACAGAAGACAGAATTAGGGATTCTTTGAAGCCAGGGATGGATGCTGTGATAACCTTTTGAGGATCCAGTAATATATCCACGTCCATGGGATTTCAGAAGCCTTTTTCTAAATCTCGAAATGTAACTTTACATACAAAATAATAACCGGATGCATCATCACAGTATGAAGTACTTAGCATTTTGTCTTTATCATAGTAAGAGCTCAGTAAATGTGATGGTTAAACTGGGCTTAATTTACTAGAGCTCCTCTTCACCTTATTATTCCTCTAGCAGAGAGTAAACTTTTTATTCTTAGGTGATGAAACAGTTACTAAAATGATTCTTGAATGCTCCAAAGTCATAAAAGAACCTCAGGAAGTATGAAGTGAACACACTGCTCGTGGTGAAAGCTTGGCTAAATGTTCTAACCTGAAGAGGTCTTATAATACTAGCAGATTTCTTCTGGGATTGAAGGGTTAAAAAATAACAACTCATTTACTATTCTGGTACAAAAATTATATTACAAGTATTAATTATTGTAGTAGCAAATAATAAATGGAATTAGCAGATTAAAGCTGATAAATCTTTAACTGTGGCTTACCTAGCTAATAAAATAGGAACTCCTAAATACTAACATCAGTTCAGCCTAAATTATGTAATTATAGTGATTCAGATGCTGTAAAGTCCACAGCTCAATTCTGACACTGTCAAATGTAGAATTTTTGGTTTGGCTTTGTCTCTGTTATACCTGCCTTTGTCATCAGGCTGCATATTTAGCTGGAAAATGGTACTTCCTAACCAGATTTTAGCTTTGAATGGTTTACTAGTAAAGAATGTGAAAATAAGATTTAAATTTATTTTCATAGGCTATACAGATAAATAGTCATCAATCCTGCACAGGATATTCCTGACTGGCCTCTCTTTTCCCAGCATGCAGAGCTCTTCTGAACCCCAAATTCTATAGGGCATGTACTTAATATACTTACTTGGAGAATTTGCGGCCACCCCAGGGTGAAAACCTGCTAGGTCTGAAGAGTTGGTTTTAAGACTTATATTACTGCATTAAGGAGGGCACTTGATGTAATGAGCACTGAGTGTTATATGCAACTGGTGAATCACTAAATCCTACCCCTGAAACTAATAAAATAGTATATTGAAGTTAAATAATTTGAATTTAAATAAAGAATTTTCTAAAAAGACTTATATTAGTGGTATTTCTTTGATTTAAACAAGCCATATTGTATTGAATGCAGGCTATAATAACAGATTTAACTTTTCCCTAACTTCTGTTGTTCTTAAAGGTGAGCATTTCTTCTCTATGTCCTCATGCTTTCTGTGGCTCATATAGAGACAGTTCGGATACTTCCTAGAATTTAAAGTGAATATCATCATGCCTTTTCTCTGATTGGTCTGTGTTTACTTCAAATGAATATATTCTTTTTTGCTCCAAGCAAGTGTCTGAAAGGTTGAGAATTTGATTCCGTATTTTTTAAACTCTCTCAAAATCAGCAGCATTAGATTTCAGTAAATGCTCGACCACCACATACAGAATGAAAAAGAGATTATGAAGTAAGAAAAAGTGCTCAAAAGGTTTTTCCTTTCCATAATCCATCCTGAGCCATGATTGCACTCAAGTGGTTTCTTGCTACATCTAGAACACATTTTTCCCTTTTCTGTCTATTTCTTTTAATCTTCATTCTTCTTGAGGACAGCGACTGTGTCTCACTCCTGGCTGTATCTGGCATAGCAGAGGACATAGGAGATACCCAGTCAATGTATATTCTATGTGTAGAAACCTCAAAGTTGCATCAAATGTAAATTTGGGGGAATTAGGTTTGCTTGGGTTAAAATGACAAAGTTGACTCCACTTTTGTCTTCTCTCTTAAAGAGTTCTGAATTTATTATCAAAATAGTACAATAGTTTTTCATGTTCTTGCCGTTGTACTCAAATTAATGTTTAAATACTGTTTTCTTTTGCTTTACTCTAGAACTGAACAATGCCACAAAAACATTCTTTCCTAAAGAATATATGAAAATAAAACAAAGCTTTCAGAAATCCAGCTCTGCAAAATGGCCCCTACCAAGTTGTAGAAAAGCATTCCATCTTTTCGGAGGTAAGGAAACTAATGCAAAATAGTTTGGTAACTTTGTCCACGCTCTCTTTTTTTAAGCTATTTTTTCCTAACTAAAATGTTAGTGGAAACGTATTTCTGCATTGATCAGTTTTAAGTAAGGATTTTGCTAAGTATCTTCTGGCTGAAAGCTTCAATATGAATAAGAAGAAAATAGAAACTATATAACAAGAGCAAAATTTGAGAAAAACACATGATTAAATTTACTTTGCCTTGCTGTCAGTAATGTTTAATATGTGGATAATGAAATACATCGCAAAAGTAACAGATTTGACAAAAGCACTCGTGTTCTTCGCAAAGATTCTGAATGATTCATTATCATAGGTAAGTTTATTTAGTTTTAATATTTTACAGTTGTCCCACAAGTTTAAGACAGGTAGAAAATGGCAGTGCCTTGGTGTACTGAGTGTCTCAGGGATATTACAGTGGAACAGGAATACCAGTTTCTGGGTTCAGGTCTGACTAGCTGAATGACCTCAGAGGTGTCATAGGAACCCATTCTTCTGTTTCTGTTTTCTCATCTGTATTCTGGGAGTACGTATATATGAGCAATCTAATTAATATAGTGGTAAGGATTAAATGAGCTAATGTGAAAGCACATTCTAAATGATAACTAATTGTACTATACAGACGTAAGGAATTATCAAAATAAGGGCAAGGCAATCTCTAATACCTTTTTTATCTTTGAGAATTTGTTACTGTAGCATGATAATCATACAATATGGACATAATATATAATTTCTCCTTTTATAAAACCATGGTCTGTGCATGAACTACTGTGCAGTTTTAGCATTTACCATTTGTGACATTATGGAGTCTGGAAAGCTTCAGATGTGGGGAACTCTGATGTTCAGGGAGCCGGGGGTGGGGGGAAGCTTCTACCTAAGACCTAAAAACTCAGTACCACAATGACATTAAAGCAAAAGGAGATCGAAATGGGGCCTATATGGTTGAGGCAAAAAAATAAATTGATTTATGAAATCCCTGAGGTAAAGAAAGTAGTTTAAGGACAAATAGAACTTTATACAGTAGTTTGAGTGAAGAGAATAGCTTAAAGACATTTTATAAACTTGTCCTATCTTATAAAGTGGTAACTAACTGTAGAAACGCATCCACAGATTTGGTATGGATACATTTAAACATGATCAGAAAGCAAGTATAAGGAAATCAGTCTTACTTGAAAGATCTGTACCAAAGAGAACTTAAAGTATGAATTATATGCTTTAAAAGATTCCTTTGTATCCTGCCTCGTACTGTACACCCAAATTTTAAAAAGCATGATGCACCTTTCTGATACCCCCCAGTTTCCTTCACCTTTTTGTATCCCAGGATCCGGAAGCTATAACTTAAACACTTGCTTCTTTGTGATTTCATATTTGTCCTCCCCATATGAGTCCACAGAACTTAAGTTGTAAGTTTTTATGGAGGATGATCAAAGTAGCTTTATTACACAACCTAACTTAAATATATTACTACCCAAAAAGAGAAAGAGAGAGAGAAGAAAAAGAAATATATATACATACACACACTTACTTATTTCTCTTGTTTAGCTTATATATTATATATAGCAGAGAGAGAGAGAAGCTATATATAGTATATTACTGTCAAGGGTCTGCTGAGCTAAACAAGAGCTGAGCTGTCAGGCTTTAGCCAAAATTGAGAGTTAAGCCTTTGGTCTCTCGGTGCAGTAATATAAGCAGAAGTCTAAAATTGGAGGAAATGCTGATGCCCCTCAATTCCGTTCCATTTTCCCTTTTGTAACAGTGCACTAGGCCAGGGTCAGTTGGCCCAGCACAGATGTGGGGGTCACATCACTGTCGAGGGATCCCCAAACAAAAGACACTAGCAGTTTTAAGAGCCCTAAAGGGGTGTGTGTGTGTGTGTGTGTGTGTGTGTGTGTGTGTGTGTGTGTGTGTGTGTTGGGGGAAGGGGGGAAGATGGCAAATGCCTAAGAGCAGAAAAGTCCTGAGTACTAATTCAGAGTGGGGGGAAAGTGTCTTCAGGGTTCCCTGTTATGCCCTTACAAAGAGGTCTCAGTAGAGGAATCTGAAGAAGTCCTCTTACAGGGCTTCAGATAAAGAACCTATAGGAATGCAGATGCTGGGCCTAGGAGTGTACATATCTGAAAGAGCATCACTGGCCAGGGAGACATAGGGCGGTTTTTCCTGTGAGGCCCTGCCACTGAAAGCCTCTGTGATTGCGTATGGTCCGGCCTGAAAAACTGTAATAGGATTTTAACCACAAACCAGACTCCTCAGTATCAGTTTTCCTGAATCACCTTTTGCCCTTCTTTGTTTGCATCCTGTTCCCCTGGAATTTGCATTATTATTTCTTTATACATGTACGTATATTTAATCAATGTTATTTAATTTTGCTGGTTTTTGAACTTGGTAGTGCTAACAGACTATGTATTCTTCTACATTTGCTCTGTCACTCAGCATTTGTTTCTTGGATCCGTCCATTTCAGTAAGCCCAGGCACATTCATTTATTTTTACTGCTGTACTATAGTCCGTTATATGAATATGACACAGTTTATCCAGTTTTGTGTTATTACAAACAGTGCTGCTATAAACATTCTTTTTTCTTTTTTTTTTTTTTTAAGATTTTTTATTTATTTATTCGACAGAGATAGAGACAGCCAGCGAGAGAGGGAACACAAGCAGGGGGAGTGGGAGAGGGAGAAGCAGGCTCATAGCGGAAGAGCCTGATGTGGGGCTCGATCCCATAACGCCGGGATCACGCCCTGAGCCGAAGGCAGACGCTTAACCCCTGTGCCACCCAGGCGCCCCTAAACATTCTTTTCATGTCTCCTAGAGCATAAGCGCTCCTCTAGAATAAATGCCGGTAGAAAACTACTGGGTCATAAGGAAAGCACATTTTTAACTTAATTACTTTAATCAAGCCATTTTCCTAAATGTACTGATTTATCATCACCTTTGTCTTCTCATTTGATATTTTCAGTCATTTAGATTTTTCCAGTCTGATAGGTATAAAATGGTATCTCACTGGGTTTTTAATTTCAATTTCCTAATTACTAAAGGGGAATAAACACAGCTTTATATGCATATTAACAATCGAGTTTCTCATCTGTGAAATCCCTATATAAATTTTGTCCATTTTCCTATTGATTGTATTTTTCTTATTCATGTTTGAGAGTTTTAAAATATTTTCTGGTGACTCCTTTTTCTCTTAATTATATGAGTAGCAGCTACCCTCTCCCAGTTGTGGTTTGTTTTTTGTCTTCATGGTACCCTCTGATAAATTGTGGTTTTGCATTTGTTTCACCATCCTTCTGTTCTGTATTATCTGCCTTATGAAATTCCTCTATTGCCAGTGTCATTAAGATAACTTTCTGTGTATTTTTCATTAGTCTAAAGGTATTTAGAATTGACTCGTGTTACTGTTTTCTGAATTTTGTGAGGGTTTTTGTTTGTTTCATTATATTGTGGGTAGGGATCCAATTACTTTGGGCTTTCTTCCTATTTAACTTGATTCAGTCACCATTTACTGTAAATAATTCATCACTTCCCCACTGATGCACACTAGTCTGTCATAGTTTATATTTCCATGTATGTGGGCCTATTTCTGAGCTCTTTATTGGGTTCTTTGGTTTGTCTAATTCTTTGCCAAAACTGTACTTTTTAAATTAAATATAATTGAAATACAATGTTTTTTATAATAATTTTTTATTATGTTATGTTAGTCACCATACAGTATATCCTTAGTTTTTGATGTAATGATCCATGATTCATTATTTGCGTATAACACCCAGTGCACCATGCAATATGTCCCTCCTTAAGACCTATCACCGGCCTATCCCAGTCCCCCAGCCCCCTCCCCTCTGAAGCCCTCAGTTTGTTTCCCAGAGTCCACAGTCTCTCATAGTTCATTCCCCCTTCTGTTTACCCCCCTTCATTCTTCCCTTCCTTCTCCTACCGATCTCCCTATTTCTTATGTTCCATAAATGAGTTGAAACCATATGATAATTGCCTTTCTCTGCTTGACTTATTTCACTTAGCATAATCTCCTCCAGTCCCGTCCATGTTGCTGCAAATGTTGGGTAATCGTTCTTTCTGATGGCCGAGTAATATTCCGTTGTATATATGGACCACATCTTCTTAATCCAGTCATCTGTTGAAGGGCATCTCGGCTCCTTCCACAATGTAGCTATTGTGGACAATGCTGCTATGAACATTGGGGTGCATATGGCCCTTCTCTTCACTACATCTGTATCTTTGGGGTAATACCGAGTAGTGCAATTGCTGGATCATAGGGTAGCTCAATTGTTAACTTTTTGAGGGACCTCCACACTGTTTTCCAAAGTGGCTGTACCAACTTGCATTCCCACCAACAGTGTAAGAGGGATCCCCTTTCTCCACATCCTCTCCAACATTTGTTGTTTCCTGCCTTGTCAATTTTTGCCATTCTAACTGGCGTAAGGTGGTATCTCAGTGTGGTTTTGATTTGAATTTCCCTGATGGCTAATGATGTTGAACATTTTTTTCATGTGTCTGGTACCCATTTGTATGTCTTCATTGGAAAAGTGTCTGTTCATATCTTCTGCGCATTTTTTGATTTATTTTTTTCTTGTGTATTGAGTTTGAAAAGTTCTTTGTAGATCTTGGATACCAGTCTTTTATCTGTAGTGTCATTTGCAAATACCTTCTCCCATTCTGTGGGCTGCCTCTTAATTTTTTGACTGTTTCCTTGACTGTGCAGAAGCTTTTTATCTTGATGAAGTCCCACAAGTTCATGTTTTGTTTCTCTTGCCTTTGGAGATGTGTCCTGAAAAAAGTGGCTGTGGCCGATGTCAAAGAGGTTGCAGCCTATGTTCTCCTCTATGATTTTGATGGATTCCTGTCTCACATCAAGGTCTTTCATCCATTTGGAGGTTATCTTTGTGTATGGTGTGAGAGAGTGGTTAAGTTTCATTCTTTTGCATATAGCCATCCAGTTTCCCCAGCACCATTTATTGAAGAGACTGTCTTTTTTCCATTGGATGTTTTTTCCTGCTTTGTCAAAGATGAGTTGCCCAAAGAGCTGAGGGTCCATTTCTGGGCTCTCTATTCTGTTCCATTGGTCCAGGTATCTGTTTTTCTGCCAGTACCATGCTGTCTTTGTGATCACAGCTTTATAGTATAGCTTGAAATCCGGCAACGTGATGCCCCAGCTTTGTTTTTCCTTTTCAACAATTCCTTGGCGATTTGGGGCCTTTTCTGGTTCCACACAAATTTAAGGGCTGTTTTTTCCAGTTCTTTGAAAAATGTCATTGGTATTTTGATCGGGATGGCATTGAAAGTGTAGATTGCTCTGGGTAGCATAGACATTTTAACTATGTTCATTCTTCCGATCCATGAGCATGGAATATTTTTCCATCTTTTTGTGTCTTCTTCAAGGTCTTTCAAGAGTGATTTGTAGTTTCTAGAATATAGGTCCTTTACGTCTCTGGTTAATTCCGAGATAACGTATGATTTTTGGTGCTACTGTAAATGGAATAGATTCCCTAATTTCTCTTTCTTCAGTCTCATTGTTCGTGTATAGAAATGCAACTGATTTCTGAGCATTGATTTTTGTATCCCGCCACATTACTGAATTGCCCTATAAGTTCCAGTAGTTTGGGGGTGGAGCCTTTGGGTTTTCCATGTAGAGTATCATGTCATCTGCAAAGAGAGAGAGTTTGACTTCTTCTTTGCCAATTTGGATACCTTTTATCCCTTTTTGTTGTCTGATTGCTGTTGCAAGGACTTCTAGTACTATGTTGAATAATAATAATTATCGTGTTCCTGATCTTAAGGGAAAGGCTTTCAGCGTTTCCCCATTGAGAATGATATTTACTGTAGGCTTTTCATAGATGGCTTTTATGAGATTGAGGAATGTACCCTCTATCCCTACACTCTGAAGGGTTTTAATCGGGAAAGGATGCTGTATTTTGTCAAATGCTTTTTCTGCATCAATTGAGAGGATTGTATGGTTCTTGACTCTTTCCTCGTTGATATGATCTATCACACTGATTGATTTGGGAATGTTGAACCACCCATGCATCCCACGGATGAATCCCACTTGGTCTTGATGGATAATCCTTTTAATGTACTGTTGGATCCTATTAGCTAGGATCTTGTTGTGAATTTTGGCGTCCATATTCATCAGGGAAATCGGTCTGTAATTCTCCTTTTTGATGGGGTCTTTGCCTGGTTTGGGGATCAAGGTAATACTGGCCTCATCGAATGAGTTTGGTAGTTGTCCTTCTGGTTCTATTTTTTGAAACAGCTTCAGGAGAATAGGTATTATTTCTTCTTTGAATGTTTGGTAGAATTCCCCGGGGAATCTGTCAGGCCCTGGACTCTTGTTTTTGGGGAGGTTTTTGATCACTGCTTCAATCTCTTCATAATTAATCAGTCTGTTTAAATAATCGATTTCTTCCTGTTTCAGTCTTGGTAGTTTGTAGGTTTCCAGGAAGGCATCCATTTCTTCCAGGTTGTTTAATTTATTGGCATAAAGCTGTTGATAAAAGTTTCTAATGATCCTTCCTATTTCATTGTTGTTGGTTGTGACCTCTCCCCTTTCATTCATAATTTTATTAATTTGGGTCCTTTCTCTGTTCTTTTGAATAAGTCTGGCCAGTGGCTTATCGATCTTATTTCTTCTTTCAAAGAACCAGCTTCTAGTTCTGTTGATCTACTCTACTGTGCTACTGGTTTCTAATTCATTGATCTCTGCTCTAATTTTGATCAACTGCCTTCTCGTGCGTGGGGTTAGGCCTGTTCTGTTCCAGCTCCAGCTTTTTGAGGTGAGAATATAAAAACTGCATTTTAGATGTTTCTATTCTTTTGAGCGAGGCTTGGATGGCTATATATTTTCCCCTTAGGACTGCCTTTGCAGTGTCCCATAGATTTTGGACCGATGTGTTTTCATTCTCATTGGTCTCCAAAAATTGTTTAATTTGATTTTTAATTTCCTGGTTTACCCAATCATTCCTGAGCCGGATGGTTCTTAGTTTCCAAGTATTTGAGTTTCTTCCAAATGTTTCCTTGCGATAGAGTTCCAGTTTCAAAGCATTGTGGTCTGAGAATATGCAGGGAATAATCTCAGTCTTTTGGTATCGGTTGAGACCTGTTTTCTGACCCAATATATGGTCTATTCTGGAGAAAGTTCCATGTGCATTCGAAAAGAATGAGTATTCTGTTGTTCTGGGGTGTAGTGTTCTATATATATCTATGAGGTCCATCTGTTCCAGTAAGTCATTCAAAGCTCTAGTTTTTTTGTTGATTTTCTGCTTAGGTGATCTGTCTATTGCTGATAGTGGACTGTTGACGTCCCCTACTATTAACGTATTATTATCTATATGTCTCTTTATTCTGGTTAAGAGTTGGCTTGTGTGTCTAGCTGCTCCCCTGTTGGGGGCATAGATATTTATAATTGTCATATCCACTTGTTGGATATATCCTTTAAGAATAATATAGTGTCCTTCTGTATCTCTCACTACGGTCTTTAGTTTAAAATCCAATCTGTCTGATACGAGAATTGCTACCCCCGCTTTCTTTTGAGGTCCATTGGCATGAAAAATGGTTTTCCATCCCTTCACTTTCAGTCTGGCTATATCTTTAGGTTCAAAATGAGTCTCTTGTAGACAGCAAATGGATGGGTCATGTCTTTTTATCCAATCTGCAAGCCTGTGGTGTTTTATGGAAGCATTTAGGCCATTCGCATTGAGAGTGATTATTGAGAGATATGATTTTAATGATGTCATGTTGCCTTTGAAGTCTTTGTTTCTGTAGATTGTAAATTTCTGTTCTGTATCACTCTTGGGGCCTTTTTACTTTTATAAAAACCCCCTTAATATCTCATGTAGGGCTGGTTTGGTGGTTACAAATTCCTTCAGTTTCTGCCGATCCTGGAAGGTCCTTATCTCTCCATCAATTCTGAATGACAGCCTTGCTGGATAAAGGATCCTTGGCTGCGTGTTCTTCTCAGATAGAGCTTTGAAAATACCCTGCCAACACCCTGCCAGGTCTCTGTGGACAGGTCTGACGTTATTCTGATATTTTCCCCCTATGTACATAAGGATTTTCTTCCCCCTGGCTGTTTTCAATACTGTATCCTTGGATCTAATATTTGCGAATTGCACTATGCCATGCCGTGGTATAGGTCTGTTGTCATCGACCTTGGGAGGGGACCTCTCTGCCTCTTGGACACGAATGCTTGTTTCTTTTGCCAGATTAGGGAAGTTCTCTGCTACAATTTGTTCAAATATCTCTTCTAGACCTCTCTCTTTATCCACCCCCTTGGGGATGCTGATGATTTTGACATTGGAACGTTTCCTTGAGTCAGTAATCTCCCATAATCTACATTCTTGAGATTGGATTTTTTTTGAGCCAAGTTTCTGTTTTAACTTTCTCTTCTACCATCCATTCCTCCAATTCACTAATTCGTTCTTCTGCCTCATTTACCCTGGCCATCAGAGCGTCTAGTTTAGACTGCAATTGACTCACAGCATTTTTAATTTCTGCCAGATTCGCTCTCATTTCTGCCCTTAGAGATTCTATATTCTCGTTAATATTTTCGTTAATATTTTTTTCAAGCCTATACATCATCTTGACCATTGTTACTCTGAACTCCATTTCTGACAATTTGGTTATATCCATATCCATCAGTTCTGTGGCAGAGGCCACAGACTCATTACCTTTTCTTTGTTGGGGGGGATTTCTCCTCCTTGTCATTCCAATGAGGAGAGGTTGAGGGGATGCCCAGAGCCCAAATTACTGACCAGGACACAGGCAGTGTGCACTTGTTTTATAGGGACCTTAGGGATGTGGGCTTCTTGATTTTTCAGCCTGCCTTCTGGGGGAGGGGCCTGCCGTGCTGATATTCAGGCAGCCCTGTTTGGGTAGTCGCCCTGTCCCCTGCAAGGGGGGACGGGGATGGGCACAATGTGAGGCGGTATTTCTGGGCTTTTGTTCTCTGGCGGCTTTCCCTGGCGGTTTTGTGTGCCTCTTCTGAGAGTCAGAGCAGCAGTGGCCGTATCCTAGCCTCTGTCTCAGAACAGAGAGATCACAGTCCGCTCTCCACTGAGCTCTCTTGGCCACTTTAACTTTGTTTCTGTCGGTGCTGCCCAAAACCCTGCAGCGTCCCGTGTTGTGCGCCCCACAACCTCTCTCCCAGGCCTCACTTCCAGGGCTGGCACATCTCTGTCCTTTGTGCTTCTAACACAGCCAGCCGCCCCCGGTTCCCATGCGTGCTCCCGAGCTCTGGTTCGCGCGCACGTGCGCTCCGGAGCGCCGGTTTTCAGTCTGATCGCGCACACGCTCCTGAGCTCAGGGTATCAGTCCGGTTCCAGTGAGCACTCCAGAGCTCCGGTTTTCAGTCTGGTCATGCGTGCGCTCCCGAGCTCCCAATTTTAGTCCGGTTCCAGTGAGTGCTCCGGAGCTCCAGTTTTCAGTCTGGTCGCACGCGCGTTCCCAGGCTCACGGTCTCAGTCTGCTCTCTCACGGGTGCCGGTCCTCAAGTCTGGCCCGCTCCCCTGTGCAGGTGGCTACTATTTCCCAGTGCCCAAGCCCAGCTCCCTCCCCCTTCAATTTATCTTCTGATATCTGTGCGCGGATTCATGGCTCCCCGCTTCATACCTCAATACTCAGCGCTGGAGATGTTCATTTGTAGAGATCCAGATGTATCTTCCTGCGTCTCAGGCTGATTTCGTGGGTGTTCAGGATGGTCTGGTAGATATCCAGCTCGATTCAGGGGACCAGCTGAAAAAGGGGTCCCCTACTCCTCCACCATCTTTTCTCCTGAAAAGTCTGAAATACAATATTTTATTCATTTCAGGTGTATAACATATTGGTTTGACAATTCTTCTCTAACCAAGAGTATTTTTGGTTGTACGGTTTTTTTTTCCTTCAACACTTTGAATATATCATTCCACTCTCCTCTGAATTGCAAAGTTTTTGCTAAAAACTCAGATGTTAGCCTTATGGGGTTTCCCTTGTATATAACTGTTTTCTCTTACACTTTTTTTTTTTTTTAAGATTTATTTATTTAAGAAAGGGAAAGAGAGAAAGCATGAGTGTGGGGAGGGGAGGGAGAGAATCTTCAAGCAGACTCCCTACTGAGCACAGAGCCAGACAGGGTAAGTCCCCATGAGATCATGATCTGAGCCAAAACCAAGAGTTAGATGTTAAATCAACTGAGCCACCCAGGCACATCTCTCATATTGCTTTTAAAATTCTCTCTTTATCATTACTTTTTGTCATTTTTATTATTAATGTGTCTTGGTGTAGACCTTATGGGTTCATCTTGTTAGGGACACTCTGTGCTTTGTAGACCAGGATATTGGTTAGAGACGTTTTCAGCTATTTTTTCTTTAGATAAGTTTTATAACCCTGTTTCTCTCTCTCTTCTCCTTCTGGGATCCCTATAATGCAAATGTTATTACTCTTGATAATGTCACAGTTTCCTTAACCTGTCCTCATTTTTTTATTACTCTTTTTTCTTTCTGCCGTTCAGTTCATTGCTTTCTAGTACCTGTCTTCCAGATTGCTGATCCATTCTTCTGCATCTTCTAATCTGCTGTTGATGCCCTCTAGTGTGCATTTATATCAGTTATTGAATTCTTCAGCGTTGACTGGTCTTTTTAATATTTCCTGTCTCTTTGTAGATGTTTTCTCTGATTTCATCCACTTGTTTCTCAGGTCCAATGAGTATCTTTATGACCATTAATTTTTTTTATTAAGTGTTTTATTTTAATTCCATTGTAGTTAACATGCAGTGTCTTATTAGTTTCAGGTACACAATATAGTGATTCAGCAATTTTGTATGTCACCCAGTGCTCATCTCGACAAGTGCCCTCCTTAATCCCCATCACCTGTTTTACAGATTCCCCCCACCCACCTCTCTCTGGTAACCATCAGTTTGTTCTCTATAGTTAAGAGTGTGTATCTTGGTTTGTCTTTTTTTTCTGTTTCCTTTGCTCATTTGTTTCCTAAATTCCACATATGAGTGAAATCATATGGTGTTTGTCTTTCTCTGACTGACTTCACATTATACTCTGTAGCTCTGTAGCTCCATCCATGTTCTTGCAAATGGCAAGATTTTATTCTTTTTATGGCTGAATAATATTCCATTTTATATATATAACACATCTTCTTTATCCATTCATCTATTGATGGACACTTGGGCTGCTTCCATATATGGGCTATTGTAAATAATGCTGCTATAAACATCAGGGTGCATATATCCCTTTGAATTAGTTTTTCTATGTTGGGTGTAGATACCCAGTAGTGCAATTACTGGGTTGTAGGAGAGTTCTATTTTTAACTTTAGGAGGAACCTCTATACTGTTTTCCACAGTGGCTGCACCAGTTGCATGCTCACCAACAATGCAAGAGGGTTCCTTTTTCTACACATCCTTGCCAATATTTTTTTCTTATGTTGATTTTAGCCATTCTGACAGGTATGAGGTGATACTTCATTGTAGTTTTGATTTGCATTTCCCTGATGGTGAGTGATGTTGATTATCTTGTGTCTTTTGGCCACCATTGTCTTCTTTGGAAAAATGTGTGTTAATGTATGACCATTACTTTTAATTCTTTATCAAAGATACTGCTTATCTCTGTTTCATTTAGTTCTTTTACTGTGATTTTGTCTTGTTCTTTCACTTGGGACATATTCCTCTGTCTCCTTTTCTCTAACTCTCTGTGTTTGTTTCTGTGTATTAGGTAATTCAGCTATATCTCATGATACTGAAAGTAGTAGTCCTGTGTAGAAGAGATCCCATGATGCCCTATAGTTTCCCCTGGTCACCAGAGCCAGGTGCTCCAGGGGTGCTTGTGTGGGCTGCATGTGCCCTCCTCTTGTGTCAGAGCCATGACTGTCTTAAGCCCAGCCAGCTGCAGTGACCAGCTTTGCTTGCTGTAGACACACTGGGCAGAGTTTGTTCCCTCAGTCATTGAAAGACCCTTGTGCCTGCCATGCACGGAGCTTTTATTGGTGGGTGGGTCAGCACTCAGCCTAGCTGTCTACAGTTAGCCTCTCTGCCACAGCTGCAAGCATACTGAAGGGCAGGGCTTTTTCCCTGTGCAGCCAGCTAAGAGGCCCAAGTGCAGGAACTATAGGCATACTGGTGTCTGGGGTTATCTCCCTCCTTTCCCAGGGCAGGATTCATTTTGGAGTGTGCCATTCCAGCAAGGGCCACCTACAGGATGTGTTAGGGCTGGAGCCACCTTAGAGGAATGCCTGCTGAGGCAGGTGGATTGGAAGGGTCAGGTTGGCAGGGAGATGATAGGGCAGGACACACAGTACCAGCAAGGTAGATAGAGAGTGTTACCACTGACTTGGCTATCTAGGCCAGGGGAGAGGAAGAGAAATGGTGCCTAGCAGTACTTTTGTTCTCAGAAAAATCCACAGTTCCCTGCCCCTCTGAAACACATTCTTAGATTAGCCAATAAACTTCTTCATGTATATGTCAGGCACTTTTCAAACTGCTGCTTGTATGCTGTGTCTCAAGATAAGCAATTTAGTATGCTGGCCCTTTAAATATGGGGACTCAGTTTCCTATCACCCCCTGGCTCTCTGGGAGTTAAGCCTACTGATTTTTAAAGTTCCCAGAGTTAGGCCCTACTGGCTTTTAAAACCAAATACTATGGGGACTCATCTTCTCAGTGCATGTTGCCAGTGCCTAGGGTGCCTGGCATGGAACCTGATCCTCTTGTGATGTCCCTCCCATTTGTGGTTAGTCATGCAGGGACTTTGGTCCCAACAGTGTCCATCCCTCCTACCCTTTCCAGTGTGACTTTCTTTTTACGATTTTTTGTGGAAGGTCTGTTCTGCTAGTCCTCAGGTTGTTTTCAGGGTTAGTTGCATAGATGCAGTTGTTATCTCTTCAAGTCCATGGAACAAGGTGAACTCAGGATTCTCTTACTCCACCATCTTTACAAAACCTCAGTATCATATTGTGTTAATTACTAAAGCTTTATAATAAGTCTTGATGTCCCCTTTCAAACTCATTATGCTGTAAGAGTGTCTTAGTTTGGGGGGGGTGAGTTTTTTCCTGGCTCTTTGAATTTTAGAATCACCTTGTCAAGTTCTATGTAAAATTATATCATACTGAAGGAAAGAGGTCTTAGTCAATTTGGAGAGAACTGATATCCCACAGCAGTCTCTCTCCCTGTCTACTAACTGGTTTTTAATCTTCTTAATTTAGATCTTCTAAATCTCTAATGCCTTATGATAAAACTTTGTAGTTTTCTTGACAAATATCTTAGACATCTTTTAGTTAGATTTATTTCTATGTACTTGTTATGTTGTTCTCCTTTTTTCTCCATTTCTGAACCTTGAGTGCAGAGTTGGATGAGTCCTGTTTCTTAATTTACAACATACCATCGTCACTAGTCCACACTCACTGGTTTCCTTCTATCCCCATACTCTACTCTCCATTATGATTGGTTTATTTAATGTGCATCTTTTTGTTAGTATTCTTATATTTGTTATTTTCTATGCATATATTTTAATTTATGGAAATAGTATTATATATTGCACTCTGTTTTTTTTTTTTTTAAGATTTTGTTTGACAGAGAAAGAAAGAGCATACAAGCAGGGGTAGTGGGAGAGGGAGTAGCAGGCTCCCCGCTAAACAAGGAGCCTGATGTGGGGCTTGATCCCAGGACCCTAGGATCATGACCTAAGCTGAAGGAGACACTTAACTGACTGAGCCACCCAGACGCACCTGTTTCTTACTTTTTTTTTTTTTTTTTACCTTGCACCAAGCTTTTAGATCATCTAGGTAGCTATGTATACCTCTAATCTGTGAGTTCTAATTAATGCTCTACTAAGATATGCATCGACCACATTTTGTCTATCTGTTCACTGACCAGAATACAGGATACCTCCCAGTCCCTGCCACTATACATAACATTAATGAATAACCTAATGTGAACAACATGAATATTTTTTTGGTGTGTAGACTTAGGAGCAGAATGTCTGCATCATAGAATATGCATACACCTAACTTGACTAAATATTGCCAGCAGTTCTCCCAAATGACTGATGTAAGTACCTACTAACAGTGCTTGAGGGTTGGGAAGAATTAGAACTTTGGAAAATGAACGCTGTTAACAGAGAATAAGACTTAGAAACCTTCATTATTGTTTTAATTTGCATGAATCTGACCTTTAACAGGTTGAGATCCTTTCAAATGCTTGTTAGTCTTTTGGATGCTTGTTTTTTAAATGCTTTACTCATTTTTCTAAAAGGGTTTCCATTTTTATCATTCTTCCCAAATTTCTTATATAGTCTCAGTATTAATCCTTGACCAGCTGTAGACATTACAAATTTCTTATCCCATTTTATCATATGTATATTGTTTATGTTGGCCTTCATTGAAAGAAATCCTTAATTTTGATGTAACTAAATCCACCTTACTTTTGCCTTACTGTGTTTTGAAGTTTTAAGAAATTCCCAAATCCAAAAGTTTCCTCTTAGATTTTTTTTGTATTAACTTCATAGTTTTACCTTCTCATTTAACTAGAGTCCATCTCTTATGTTGTATTATAGAAGATTCTATCTTTCTTTAAATAATAGCCTACTCTTCTGAATATTTATTGTACAGTAATGCCGGGTTTTAAAAATTCCATAAGTATTGTTGTATAGAAATGTAATTGTGTGGAATTTTGATCTCATACTTAACAACCTTACTAAATTATGTTCACTCTAATTATAGGGTTTGGGGAGCTTTCAGTGAAGACCATGATATCTGTCTTATCTGCAAATTAAGACAGTTTTATATCTTTCAATATAATACACTTTTTTCTATTTTATCTTACCATACTTTCTGAACTAGGACTTCTATTTGATTTTGAATTTGAAAAGTGATAGCATATCTGATATTAAAATACACACTGTTAATATTTACCATTGAGTAGAATGTTGCTCTGTGTTTTCAGTAGATACTCTATATTAGGTTTTAAGAAAGTCACCATTTGTTCCCAATTTGCTAATCATTTTTTTCTTGAAAAGATTTTTAATCTAGTGATTTTTGTTCAGCATTTCTTGAGATGATCGTAATGGCTTTACTTCATCAATCTGTTAATGCACTGAATTACTTTAATACATCTTAATAGATTTTCTAATGTGAAGCTACTGTCGTATTCCTGGGATAAACTCAATTTGATCATTTTTGTGCACTGCTAGATTTGGTTTGCTAATATTTTGTTTTGAGACTTTCACATATATATTTATAAGTAAGATTGCCTCCATTTCCTTTTTCAAAATATGTTGCCTTATCAGTTTCTTCTTGAGTCAGTTTATATATCTTTTTGCTAGAAATTTGTCAATTTTTTTGTTTTAAAATTTGTTGACAAAAAGTTGGTTATATCTCTTAATCTATCCTGTATCTAAAGTTATGTTTTCTTTGTATTATTATTTACTCATGCCCTGAGTTGTTTTTTCTTATTTTTTTTTTCCTGATCTTGCTGTATACCTCTCAATTTTATTCCTTTTAAACGAATTTTTGAAATTGACTCTATTGTAGCTTTACTTTCCACTTCATGATTTTCCACTCTTTACTAAATCCTTATTGCTAATCTCCTTGGGTTTATTCTGTCCTTTAATGACCTAAAAAGCCACCTTAATATGGCATAAATTTTTTTCATTTTTACTTCTTAAAAATTAATACTTAAGGTCATAAATTTCCTTCTCAGTAATCCTTTACATTATATGTAGTCTTCTTATTCTTCATTTCTAATTATTTTTATAAGAAATAAACCAAATTTAATAAAATATTTATTGAATTATCTTCATAAAAGATAGTAAAATTGTACGAAATTAGGATCGTATTTAACAATTGGGGTCTGTGATTTCCATAGCTTTACCACCATACTCAACATACCATGCCACCCTTACCACGTTAATTGTTTCCCTAAGAAAATATTCTTTACAGCCTAGTTTTCTGGGTTGGTAGGAGGAAGTAAGGTGAGAAGGGGGATCTTGTTGAAAGAATGAACATTCCCATATCTGCCATTGGATCCACAAAATTAGTGTTCTTTCTACAAAAACAAAACAAAACATTTTAATATAGTTTTAGATTTCCAAATCCATGAAGTTCATATAAACTCTTAAAGACTTCATTCAGCCATATAGCTAACTCGCACTAAAATAGACCCATTCCTTTTACCCTATTAAGTAGTATCTTGGAAATATTGATGAGTCAAGCAGACATGTTTTCTTTTTTCTTTTCAAATTCTTATTAAATTCTAGTTAGTTAACATATAGTGTAATATTGGTTTCAGGAGTAGAATTTAGTTATTCATCACTTACATACAACAACCAGTGCTCATCATAACAAGCGCCGTTCATCAACCCTCAGTTTGTTCTCTGTCATTGAGAGTCTCTTATGGTTTGCTTCCCTCCCTCTTTTTTGTCCTTCCCATAGGTTCATCTGTTTTGTTTCTTAAATTCCACAAATGAGTGAAATCATATGGTATTTGTCTTTCTCTGATTGACTTCTTTTGCTTAGCATAATGCCCTCAAGCTCCATGCACGTCATTACAAATGGCAAGATTCCATTCTTTGTGATGACTAATATTTTACTTTGTATGTGTAAGTGTGTGTGTGTGTATTTATATATATATTTATGTATATATACGTATCTATATATTTATATATAAATATACATAAATACATACTATATCTTCCTTATCCGTTCATCAGTCAGTGGATATTTGGGCTCTTTCCATAGTTGGGCTGTTGTTGACAGTGCTGTTATAAACATCAAGGTGTGTGTCAAATCCATATTTTCATATACTTTGGGTAAATACCTAGTAGTGCAATTGTTGAGTCATAGGGTAGTTCTACTTTTAACTTCTTGAGGAACCTCCACACTGTTTTCCAGAGTGGCTATACCATTTTGCATTCCCAATACCAGTGCGAGAAGATTCCCCTTTCTCGGCATCCTCGCCAACATCGGTGCATTCCTGTGTTGTTAATTTTACCCATTCCAATAGATGTGAAGTGGTATCTCATTGGGGTTTTGATTTGTATTTCCCTGATGATGAGTGACATTCAGCATTTTTTCATAAGTCTGTTAGCCATCTGGATGTCTCCTTTAGAAAAGTGTCTATTCATGTCTTCTGCCCATTTCTTAACTGGATTATTTGGTTTTGGGGTGTTGAGTTTGGTAAGTTCATTACAGATTTTGGATACTAACCCTTTATCAGATATGTTATTTGTAAATACCTTCTCCCATTCCATAGGCTGCCTTTTAAAAAGTTTTGTTGATTGTTTTCTTCACTGTGCAGAAACTTTTTATCCTGATGAAGGCCCAGTAGTTAATTTTTGCTTTTGTTTCCCTTGCCTCCAGCAACATAGCTAATAAGAAGTTGCTGTGGCTGAGGTCAAAGAGGTTGCTGCCTCTCTTCTCTGGGATTTTGATGGTTTCCTGTCTCACATTTAGGTCTCATCCATTTTGAATTTATTTTTGTGTATGGTATAAGAAAGTGGTCCAGTTTCATTCTTCTGCCTGTGGCTGTCCAGTTTTCCCCAACACCATATGTTGAAGAGACTGTCTTTGTTCTATTGGATAGTCTTTCCTGTTTTGTTGAAGATTAGTTGATCATAGAGTTAGGAGTCTATTTCTGGGTTTTCTATTGTTTCATTGATCTATGTGTTTTGTGCCAGTACCATACTGTCGTAATGACTGCAGCTTTGTAATATAGCTTGAAGTCTGGAATCATGATGTCCCCAGCTTTGCTCTTCTTTTTCAGGATTACCTTGGCTTTTGGGGATCTTTGTGGTTCCATACAGATTTTAGGATTGTTTGTTCTAGCTCTGTGAAATATGTTGTTGGTATTTTGATAGGGATTGCATTAAATGTGTAGTTTGCTTTGGGTAGTATACACATTTTAACAATGTTTGTTCTTCCAGTCCTTGAGCATGGAATGTTTTTCCATTTCTTTGTGTCCTCTTCAATTTCTTTCATAAGTGTTCTCAGTTTTCAGAGTATAGATCTCCTACCTCTTTGGTTAGGTTTATTCCTAGATATCTTACAGTTTTTGGTGCAATTGTAAATGGGACTGATTCCTTGGTTTCTTTTCTCTGCTGCTTCATTATTGGTGTATAGAAATGGAACATATTTCTGTATGCTGATTCTGTATTCTGTGACTTTGCTGAATTCATGTATTAGTTCTAGCAATTTTTTGGTGGAGTCTTTCAGGTTTTCTACATAGAGTATCATCTCGTTGGCAAACAGCAAAAGTGTGAATAATTCCTTCTCAGTTTGGATGCCTTTTATTTATTCTTGTTGTCTGATTGCTGAGGCTAAGACTTCGAGTATTATGGTAAATAGCAATGGTGAGAGTGGACATCCCTGTCTTGTCCCTGATCGTAGAGGAAAAGCTCCCAGTTTTTTCCCATTGAGGAGGAGATTAGATGTGGATCTTTTGTATATGGCCTTTATGATGTTGAGATATGTTCTCTCTATCCCTACTTTGTTGAAGTTTTTATGAAGAGGGGATGCTTTACTTTGTCAGATGCTTCTGCATCTGTTAAGAGGATCATATGGTTCTTGTCCTTTCTTTTATTAATGTGGTGTATTATGTTGATTGATTTGCAAATGTTGAACCAGCCCTGAAGCCCAGGAATAGATTCCACTTGTTTGGGGTGAATAATTCTTTTAATGTACCATTGGATTGGATTTGCTAGTATCTTGAGAAGTTTTGCATCCATGTTTATCAGGCATATTGGCCTAGAATTCTTCTTTTTAGTGGGGTCTTTATCTGGTTTTGGAATCAAGGTAATGCTGGCCTTGTAGAATGAGTTTGGAAGTTTTCCTTCCTTTGGGGGGGGGCAGTTTGAGAAGAATAGGTAGAATTCCCCTCGGAAGCCATCTGGCCCTCCCAGTTTGTTGGAGATTTTTGATTACTGATTCAATTTCTTTTGCTGGTTATGGGTCTGTTCAAATTTTCTATTTCTTCCTGTTTCAGCTTTGGTAGTTTGTATGTTTCTAGGAATTTGTCCATTTCTTCCAGATTGCCCAGTTTGTTGGCATACATTTTTTCATAATATTCTCCTCTACTTGTTTGTATTTCTGTGGTGTTGGTTGTGATCTCTCCTCTTTCATTCATGATTTTATCTATTTGAGTCCTTTTTCTTTTCCTTTTGGTAAGTCTGGCTAGGGGTTTATCAATTTTATTAATTCTTTCAAAGAACCAGCTCTTAGTTTCATTGATCTGTTTTTTTCTGTTTCTATATCGTTTATTTCTGCTCTAATCTTTATTTACCTTCTTCTGCTGGCTTTAGGCTTTATTTGCTGTTCCTTTTCTAGTTCTTTTAAGTGTAAGGTTAGGTGTTGTGTATTTGAGACTTTTCATGTTTTTTGAGGTAGGCCTGTATTGAATTTAATTCCCTCTTAGGACTGCCTTTGCCACATCCCAGATGTTTTGGACTGTCATGTTTTCATTTGCGCTTGCGTCCATTTTTTAAAAAATTTCTTCTTTAATATCCTGGTTAACCCGTTCATTCTTTAGTAGGATATTCTTTAACCTCCATGTATTTGTTTTCCCAATTTTTTTCTTGTGGTTGACTTCAAGTTTCATAGTGTTGTGTTCTGAAAATATGCATGGTATGACTTCAATCATCTTTTTGTACTTGTTAGGGCTGATTTTTGACCCACTAAGTGATCTTTTTTGGAGAATGTTCTATGTGCACTGGAGAATGTGTATTCTACTTTAGGATGAAATGTTCTATCTGTTAAATCCATCTGGTCCAGTGTGTCATTCAAAGCCATTGTTCCCTTGTTGATTTTCTACTTAGGTGATCTGTCCATTGCTCTAAGTGGGGTGTTCAGGTCCCTCCTACTGTTATGGTATTATTATCATTGATTCATCTTTTGCATGCTCCCAAGTTGGGAGCATAAATATTAATAATTGTTAGATCTTCTTGATCGATGGACCCCTTAATTATGCTGTAATGCCCTTCTTCATCTCATTATAGCCTATGGTTTAAAATCTAGTTTGTCTGATATAAGTATGGCTAATCTTTTCACATCCATTAGCACGACAGATGGTTCTTCATCCCCACTTTCAATCCGCAGGTGTCTTTAGTTCTAAAATGAATCCCTTGTAGGTCTTGTTTTTTTTATCCATTCTGATAGCCTATGTCTTTTAATTGGAGCATTTAGTCCATTTACATTCAGAGTGATGACTGATAGATATGAATTTAGTACTGTTGTGTTACCTGTAAAGTTGGTGTTTCTGGTGATGTTCTCTGTTCCTTTCTAGTCTTAGTTGCTTTTGGTCTTATTTTCCCCCCAAAGAGTCCCCTTTATTATATCTTGCAGGGCTGGTTTAGTGGTCATGAATTTCTTTACTGTTTGAGAAACTTTTTCTCTCTCCTTCTATTCTAAATGACAGCCTTGCTGGATAAAGTATTCTTGGCTGCATATTTTTACCATTCAGCACATTGAATATATCATACTTATTCCCTTCTGGCCTGCCAAGTTTCTGTGAACAGATCAAAGCTGACATGTTTTAAATGTTTTTCTTCTTACAAATTCATATTTTATATATAAAATGGGTGATGTGGAAATGAATAGAAATATTCTAGATAAACATGAGCTAGCACTTTGTATTTGTTATCAGGTACTATTTGCACTGATGTCTCTGTCAGTCTTTGTTCTCTTACCTAAAGTGTCCACCATTTCCAGGCATTGTATCCTCAGTTTATCAGTATCCAGTTGATAGGATTTCCAGCCACATCATCTTGGTTGGTTCTCTAAGAAAACACTTTTACATAAATATACATGTAAAGCTAACTAGCTAAGAGGTTTTACCAAGATCTTTTGCAGAAAAAAAAAAAAAGTTTCATGTTGAATTTTTTTTGTAAGTATACTCTTAGGTCAAAGAAATGAAAAAAAAAAAAGTCATGATTTAAAACTCCATGTCTTAATTTTTCTGGCAGTAATAACATGAAGCTGAATTTCAGGCATCTGAGATCTATTTATGACAAATTCATTCATTTCTTGTAAAAGCCTGGGGAATTGTTTTATTTGGTCATAATTTTATCCAAAGGTGTTAGAATAATTCTGCAAGTTTATACATGCTCAATATAAATGAAGGAATATCCACATGGAAAAGAATGCTTATCTCTAATAGAAAACAAAACAATACATGCTCCAACAGCAGGAGTTTGAATATAAACCAGAAATTTGCTTTCTCAGAAAGTTGGAAGTCAGTCAGAGAAATTTTCAGATATGCCACAGACTTGGTGGTGCCTGTTAGCAGAAAGTGCAGTAACCTTTACATTTCCTCTGAAACTGGAACAATTTTATTCACAAGATAATTTTTTGAAAGGGCTTACAAATTCCAAAGTACCTTTTCCTTTCTATTTATTTTCCAGTGGCAGAATCAGACCCTATTTTTGCTGTAGGATTTACTTAGGAGTTTAAAATATATTTCAGAAGCCAACCAAGTATCAAAGCCTGACAGTATCATAAGCTACTTTAAAAACAAGTAGTTACATGCATTCCCACTAAAATATAAAGTATAGATTATAAGGAGCTAGAGAGAATACATAATGTAACTGCTCCAACCAGTACACAGACAGCCTCAAAGATCACATTCAGGGGCTCCTGGGTGGCTCAGTCATTAAGCGTCTGCCTTCGGCTCAGGGCGTGATCCCAGGGTCCTGGGATCGAGCCCCACATCAGGCTCCTCGGCTGGGAGCCTGCTTCTTCCTCTCCCACTCCGCCTGCTTGTGTTCCTTCTCTCACTGGCTGTCTCTCTCTGTGTCAAATAAATAAAAGCTTTAAAAAAAAAATCACATTCAGAGATGGACTTCTATATTCTGCTTATCACATGCGATGTCAGGGAGCTCACTACCTAAAAAAGGAAGTTTGTACGTTTTAACAACTCTATTAGACAAATGTCTGTGTTGAATAAAATCTGCTTCTCACAGTTTTCTTTTATTGGTTCAGGTATGTCTTAATCTTCCTTCATATGACTGTTCTTAGAATATACAAAGACACATTTGATGTTCTTTGCAGGTCTTCATTCCACACAGGAAATATTTGCATTTGTTCTTTCAACTGTTCCTTATGGAACCTGGTTTCTAGGTCCTGTTTCAGAGATAGCAACAGGACTGGGAACGATGTCAGTTGGAAACTAATAAACTGAGGATGAAATGTGGAGAAATAGTTATTTAAGGGGAAAGAACTAAGACTGACAGAGTCATAACTGCAACTAGTACCTGATAAGCGGTGTAAAGTGCTAGCTCACATTTATTTAGAATATTTCCATCCCTTTTCACATGACCCAGTGTTAATCTGGTGTTGAGTCACTGAATCCATGGTCTCTATCTATAGCAAAACAGTTCAGTCAGGCAGTGGACTCAAAATTAGAACACCTTTTCTTTCTATGTTGTTTATGATCCAAATGAATTCTAATACAGATTGTACCTTTTTTTTCAAACATCACCGTTCCATAGCTCTTACTTTAAAAACTACCAGCACTTTCATTCTCTCGCAGACACACACACATACTCACACATAGCTCAGAGAGCTATGGAAATTTAAAAAGGCAAACTGAAATAAAATTGCAGTGCAAGGTGGGGCAAGTCCCCCAGGAAAGCTAATATTGCCAGCTATTTGCTTCTTCGGGAGTATTTTCTAAGTCTGGGAATTATCTCAGGATCAGCCTTGCCATAGGGAGAGGAGTCTACTGGGAGTAAGAGAAATGAGCAGAGGTTTCAATAACCATATGGATTGGCATGTCAGATTGGAAGAATAGTCCAAACATATGGCAAATTTTCCCTACAA
>NW_024426663.1:39111928-39117051 GCF_017311325.1 Ursus maritimus | reverse complement strand
TTTGCTAAGAGCCGTGGCAATACTAGCGATTAAGTAGTTGGCCCCAAAAAAGCAATTTACTGCAGTCTTACAGTTTAAGAATCAAGTCATCGTATAGAAAGGGACTACAAGAAATATATAGTAAGAATTCTCCTTAAGACATTTCCCTTATTTTAATTTCAGTATAGTTAACACACAGTGTTAGTTTCAGGTATACAATATGGTAATTCTGTATTCATCATGGTAAGTGTACTCTTGACCCCCAGCACCTATTTCATCTACCCCTGTCCCACCTCCCCTCTGGTAACCATCAGGTTGTTCCCTGTAGTTACAAGTCTGTTTTTTGGTTTGTCTCTTTTTCCTTTGTTCATTTTTGTTTCTTAAATTCCATGTATGAGTGAAATCATATGGTATTTTTCTTTCTCTGTCTTATTTCACTTAGATTTATACTCTCTAGCTCCATCCATGTTGTTACAAATGTCAAGATTTCATTCCTTTTATCCACGTCTATCAGTGGACACTGGGCTGCTTCCATAATTTAGCTACTATAAATAATTCTGCAATAAACATAGGGATGCATATATTTTTTCAGATTAGTATTTTCATACTCCTTGGGTAAATACCTGGTAGTGGAATTACTGGATCAAATTGTAAATCTATTTTTAGTTTTTTGAGGAACCTCCATAATGTTTTCCACAGTGGCTGTACCCAGCAATAGTGCACAAGGGTTCTTTTTTCTCTGCATCCTTGCCAACATTTGTTTCTTTGTTGTTTATTGTAGTGTGAGGTGATATCTCATTGTGCTTTTGATTTGTATTTCCCTACTGATGAGTGATGATGAGCATCTTGTCATGTGTCTGTTAGTCATCTGTATGTCTTCTGTGGAGAAATGTCTGTTAAATGTTTTCTGCCCATTTTTTTGATTGGTTTGTTTGTTTTGAGTTGTATCAGTTCTTGATGTATTTTGAATACTAACCCTTTATCAGATATGTCATTTGCAAATAGCTTCTCCCATTCAATAGGTTGTCTTTTAGTTTTGTTAACAGTTTCCTTTGCTGTGCAGAAGCTTTTTGTTTCCCTTGCGTCAGGAAACATATTCAGAAAAACGTTGCTGTGGCCTATGTCAGAGAAATTACTGCCTGTGCTCTTTTCTAGCATTTTTGTGGTTTGATCTTACATTTAGGTCTTTAATCCATTTTGAATTTATTTTTGTGTGTTGTGTAGACAGTGGTCCAGTTTCCCCAACACCGTTTGTTGAAGAGACTTTTTTCCCATTCCCAGTACTATGTTGAATAGAAGTGTTGAGAGTGGAAATCCTTGTCTCGTTCCTGATCATAGGGGAAAAGCTCTCAGTATTTCACCATTGAGTATAATGTTAGCTGTGGGTTTTTCATACAAGGTCTTTATGTTGATATATGATGTTCCCTCTAAATCTACTTTGTTAAGGGTTTCTATCATGAATGGATGTTGTAATTTGTCAAATGCTTTTTCTGTATCTCTTAAAATGATCATATGGTTTTTAACCTTTGTACTGTTTTTGTGGTAGGCCTGTATTGCTATAAACTTCCCTCTGAGGAGAGCTTTTGCTGAATCCCAAAGACTTTGGACTATTGTGTTTTCGTGTTCACTTGTCTCTGTAAGTCTTTTCTCTTGCGGTCTGCTAGCTTTCTTTAGTGATATATATACCTGGATTCCTTTTTATTTTCTGCACATCTATTATTGGTTTTTCTTTTATGGTTATCATTAGGCTTCTAGATAACATCTTATTAAGTCTGTATTAAGTCTGTATTAAGTTGATGGTCACTTAAGTTTGAACTTCTTTACTTCTCTCCCACATTCTAGGTATATGGTGTCATACTTTACGTCTTTTGACTGATTTTTTAAAATTTACTTAATTTTACTGTTTTTCTGCTTCCTGCTGTTCTTACTCCTACTTTTATGGTCTTTCCTTTCTACTCAAAGAGTCCCCTTTAACAGTTCTTGTAGAGCTGATTCAGTGGTGTGAATTCCTTTAACTTTGGGAAATTCTTTTTCTCTCCTATATGAATCACAGCTTTGTTAGAAAACCTGCAACCGAGAATGCTCTTTCAGAATTTTGGATTTATCGGGGCACTCCCTTCGGGCCTGCACGGGTCCTGCTGAAAAATCACTAGGTGTCTTATGAGCTTTCCCTTCTATTTAAGAATCTCTATCAATCACTCCTTGTTGCTATTTTAATTGACTTGGCATGGAACTTCATGGGTTGATTTTGTTGAGGGCTCTCTGTGCCTCTTGGATCTGGATTTCTGTTACTCCAGATTCAAGCTTTTAGCTAGTACTTCTTCAGATAAATTTTCTGCCCCCTTTTCTCTCTCTTCTCCTTATGGGATCTATATAATGTGAACATTATTGTGCTTGATGGTGTCACTGAGGTCCCTACGTTATTTTTTTCTGTCTCCTGTTCAGCTTGATTTCTTTCCTTTACTCTGTTCTCTAGGTCATTTAGCCATTCTTCTGCTTCCTCTAATCCACTATTTATTGTATCTAATATATTTTTAATTTCAGTTATTGAGTTCTTCATCTCTGATTGGTTCTGTTTTCTCTTTGCTTAGGGTCTTACTGACATTCTCACCATGACTTTATCAGGCATACTTACCTCTATTTAGTTCTGTTGCTATGGTTTCATTCTGTTCTTTCATTTCACAGATCTCTGTGTTAGGAAAGTCAGCTACACCTCTTGCTCTTGAAAGTAGTGGTGGTATGAAGAAGAGGTCATGTAGTGCCCTGCAGTACAATGTCTCCTGTCACCAGAACCTGGCCCATCAGGTGTCAGGTGTGTGTCCCATTGTTATGGCTGAGCTGCTTTGGCCTTCAGTCTGCGATGGTTATCTTTGGGCAGTGTTTGGTCCCTGTGTTGTTAGCGGGCTAAAGTCAGAATACGTGTTTGCCAGAGAGAGATACAGTAGCACCCAACTGCACAGCGCTTTCCCTGTGTTGTGCCCTAAGAAGCTTCCGTTGGTTGGTGGGACCTGCAATGTGACCAGATATCTGCCCCCAACTCCCTGCTAGGACCATAGTCAAACTGGTGTGCGGTTGTCTCCCCCTCTCCCCAGGGCAGGAGTCACTTTGGAGTGGTGCTGGCTTCTGTCAGGGGTGCTTACCTACTGCCAGGTTTGCAGCAGTGCTCTGGGTGGGCTCTGGTGAAGTGAGCCTGAGAGGAGGCAAGTCCACAGGAGAACACAGGGATGGGACCTGTGGTAGTGGCAAGGTTTGTGCATGTCTGCTGTGGGAGGGGATTTGCAGTTGCTTTAGCAAGGCTGGAGGGGGCAGGCCACTCTGTTTGTTAGTAAGGTACGTGGAGAATGTTGGCACTGTGCTGGTTCCCACAGGTGTCAGTGTATCTAGGCTGGGGGAGGGAGAGAGCACCCACCAGTCTTTCGTTCTTGGGGAAATCTCCCAACGACTCCTGCCCCTCCAGCACATGCTCTGAGTTTGCTAAACAGACCTCCTTCCCATACACCTCATGTGTTTTTCAAACTCCTGCTTCTAGGCTATATCTCAGTGGAGCTGTTTTGCTGTCTCTTTAGGGTGGGGACTCATTTTCCTCTAGCCCTCCCAGGTCTCCAAGAGCTGAGCCTACTGATTTTTAAAGTCCCAGGTGTTAAGCCCCACTGATTATAAAAATTCACAAAATTATGCCCCTCTAGTTTTCAAAGCCAAATGTTATGGGGATTTGCTCTCCCTCTGCTGGTTCCCCATATCTGGGGGGGGGGGGGGGGGGGGGGTGAGGGTCTGTTTCTTTCCACTCTCCAAGCCTGCAGCATCCCTCCCTCCCACGGAAAGGCCCATCGGTCTGGTTAGCTTTCCACCATGTCTCTACCCTTCCTACCTTCTTTGATGTGGCCTCGTCTCTACATGTAGCTGTGGAGAGCATGGTCTGCAGTCTTCGGTTATGTTCCGGATTATTTACACTGATGCTGGAGTTATCTAGTTGTGTTTGTGGGATGAAGCGAGCTTAGGATCCTCCTACCCCACCATCTTCTGCAGTAGGCTGAAATTTCCCTTATTTTAAACCTTATAGGATGAAACGATAGAGTTCCATTTATAACCTCTGAGGTGAGAGACCTACTAACTAAAAACCCAAAAGACCATGCCCAAGGAGGAGTCAAGACTTGCAAAACAGAATACAAGTCTCCTGTGTCCCACAGTGCACTTCATGGGGCTTCAGAAATAATGTCCCATTGAAGGACTGCAAAAAAAACATAGGATAAGCCATGCCCTTAAGCCATTTGAAATCAAAGGTAGACTGAGTCTAGTGAAAGCTGCAACCTAACTTCACCCCAGCTTATTAATTATTGGGTTCAGGTGATCAGCCTCTCACCCAATAATCAAGCGAGGAAGCAGAAAAGCGTGAGTAGATTCCCCAGTGATTTAGATGTTGGAATTATCAGACTAAAGAACTATTTAAACAAATGCCAATGAAGAGAAGATGGGCAACATAGATAAAAGAGTGCACAAGGTCAATAGAAAATGGAAGTTATTAAAAACAACAAGGACACTGGGAATTAACAATCACTGAGCCCTATGTTATTAGTGGCTCAGGTCTCTGTGTTCACAGCCCTCGCCTTGGATGGGCATGCCTTGTTTTCCTCCCACTTCCACTTCCTGAACTCATAAAGGTAATGGGTGCCCTTGCATGATCTCTGAAGCCAAGGAAGGCCTTTTTTAGCCAATCCACTATTCTCATGCTTTCTACCTTTTGTAGGCTGAATGATTGAATTCAGAGAAGTATAGCAGATTTTTACTTCATCCATGCAACTGGGCCGATGACGTGAATTGGGAGTTCAGCTGTAGCCTCAGTTCTGCCTCTTACTCTGTATACAGATCCCAAATTGAAGACAAGAGGAAGAAACAAGCAGCACATTATTCTTTAAACCAATTTACTACAGCCCCAGATTTATGAAATTAGCTGGTGATTGTATTAATGAAGCAGTGTTTTATATCCCATTTGGCTAGTGATCCATTCACCAGAATCTAAATAATAATATAATTCACAGGGCATAGCTTACTCTTCCTCAGCTTATAGCACCCTAAAGGGCTTCTAGCCTACCTCATCACAGAGAATTACCTACCTGAGTTTACCTCCTAGACTCAAAGCCGTGCGA